>NW_027185759.1:1148650-1155036 GCF_028583685.1 Petaurus breviceps papuanus | reverse complement strand
CTCAGGGGTGTCTTTAGCTGCTGCTTGCAGACTTCCAGGAGGGCAGGAGCTCACTCTCTCCCAAGGCCTCCTATCCCTGTCTGGGCATCTCTCCTGATCAGGAAGCTGTTCGTGACCTCTGTCCTCAGTGGGCACTCTCCTGGATCTGCTCTCTGGGTCCTTTTTCTTTATGTCTCAAATACATGAAGGCACGTGTCCTGAGTCTTCCTTTTCCTGGCCAAACCCTCCACTTCCTATAGCTGACCATGGGCAGAAAGGCCTACAAGCCCCTTGGCAGCTACACTGGCTTCCTTTGGACAGGCACTTCCTTGGCTCCGCCTCAAACATGGCAGCCCTAAGGACTAAGAGCTGGCTTTCCTAACAGACTGGACCCTAGACCACAAGCAAGAGACTGCAAACTATACAGGGCTCATCATTGGTTGACTCCTGGGGCCCTCTGGTCTGGCTGGCCTTGGTCTTCTGGGTGTGGTCACTGCAGCCTCTGCCTCCTCTAGGGAGCCCTCCATGATCCCATGGCTGGGCCCTCCCCTACCCCCCCCCCGCCCCATGCTCTGGCAGGTGGGGTAGGGGGTGACTGGCATTGCTGACCAGCCTTGGAGGTCATGGGTGACAGGCAGGGGCAAAAGTGGTTTGCCAGCTACTTACCCCTTTTGGAGCAGGTCAAACACTGGAAAGAAAATAGAAAAGGCTGTGAGGTCCTAAGCCCGGACACAGGGACAGTCCCACCAGCCCCTCAGCCCCCCAGAAGCCCTGTGACCGTCCTCCCAGGCTCCTTTGGGGCGGAGAAGGAGCTGGCTCAGACTTCAGGACAGCCTCGGTGTCCCCATATGTCAAGGGAGGGGGCTGGACTTTCTAGCCTCTACAAGGACGTCCTGACAGTCTTAAGTTTCTGGTCTCAGTATTCTCTTTTGTTAAATGATTTGCTGTGCTAAGTCCGTGAGACTCCTGCCCATAGACAGTTATACACACAGTCACACACAGATCCAGAATCCATCTAGCAACCTCATCTATCCAGAATGGAGTCAGGAAAAGGCCCTGAGCTCCGAGGGTTTGAAAGAACCTCTCAGCTTGGCCGGCTATTAGCATCTCCATTTTACATGTGGGCAAACTGAGGCTTGCCCAGGCTGCCTCAGGCAGGACCTCACCCAGTCCTCAAGGAGCCCAAGCCCAGCCTCCCTGGCTGCCTTTTCCCAGAGCCCTTGCCAAGCAGCCAGGCATCGAGGAAGGACTGAGGCAGACTGGGGCAGGGCAGCAGGCCTGCTGTTTGGAGCTAAGTGACTTGGGAACTGACCCAACTCAACAGGGACATCTCAGCTTTTGTCTGACCTGTGCCAAAGGACTGGCCTGGGGCCTCTTCCCCCCACCCCCACCCCAGCTTATCTTACTCAAAAAGGAAACCCTCGCCTCCCTTCCCCTCAATAGCATGGGGGGGAGCCGAAATACTCACCCATATAGAGGTTGTCCTCAGCAGGATCATCCAGGACCTGTCCAGAGAGGAAGCACCATGAGTAGGAGAGATGCTAATGCCAGGGAGGGGGTGGAGGGGAGGGTGGCAGTGGGGGAGGGGTGGAGGGGAGGGTGGCAGGGGGGGAAGAGGAAAGCCTGGAAGGGGATGGATGAAAGGAGGGCAGTGTGGGGGAGGGGAAGGAGAGGATGGCAGGGGGTGGGAAGAGGAGAATGGTACTGTCAGGGAGGGGATGGAAGAGAGCATGACAATGCCAGGGAACTAGAGAAAGCATCAGCTTGGATGGGTGGAGGGAATTCCGTTTTCTGAAAGTTTCCAGTACCAGGGAAACCAGCAGTCCTAGAAGTAGGAGTTTCTATTGAAACGTGGGGGTCAGTAGGGGTGGAGAAGAGGGCGAACCCCCCACAGGTGGGTGAAGGGAGCAGGAAAAAAGAATTGGGCAAAGAGAGTAGGGGAAAAGATGGGGGTGAGGGCTGCTGAGAAGCCCCATAACCAATGGTCTTCAACAGTCGTTGGTGCCAAGGGATGGGCTCCTGGGCAGTTGTCTCTCCAGCTCTGTGACTGCTTCCCCTAACCACCAGCTGTCCCCAAGGTTGCCCAAGAGCCCCAGGGAGCCCCATCCCCCAGCTCTGAGAGGTCTGCTGGGGAACCATGAGCAGGACTCCCCCCAACCAAGGCTGACTTGTCTGACTGCCTCAGGGCTCCTGCCCCAACTATGGACTCACCTCAATGAGTTTCACAATATTCACATGGTCCAACTTTTTTAAGATGGCAATTTCCTGATAGACGCGATCCAGGGGTGCCAAGGGTACAGTCTGACCACCCACAGCAGCTTTAGAACCTCGAGGGGGAGGGCGACCTACAGAGAGAGAAAAGGAGCCTGGAGTCACATAAGGGTTAGGGGGGGTTTTCCCAGGAAAGGCAGAAGCAAAGAAACCTGAGGACAGGGTGCCCCCAAGCAGAGAGTAACCTGACAGTAACACCTGCTGAAGTTTCCCAGAGCTGCCAGAGGCAGCCCACCTGACCCCAGCCTCTGCTCCATGGGGCCACCAAAGGGCGCCCAGCCTCTAGCCAACAAAGCCTCCAGTTTGCCCCCCCCCCCAGTCTTCCGTCTTTACGTTGCCCTAAACACTGGCAGGTATTTTTTTCCAAAGCCATGAGGAAGGTTTTCTAGACATCTCAATCGCCCCTCTTGGCGCTCCTGGTTCTTCCTCTGGGGCCAAGTCAGACAAGGCTAAGCCCCATCTCCCCACACACACAGGTTGGCCCTTCGGATACATGAAGAGCGTTCCCCTGTTCCCCATGAGCCTCCTCTGCTCCAGGCCAGAGACCTCCTAGCTCCCCTGCCAGCACCCTGGCTCCCTCCCTCTCTCTTGTTCTTGCCTGAGCCTGGGGCTTCCTGAAGGAGCTGCTCATTCAGTACAAGAATCACAAAGGATCCCCTCCTCCATCTTTCACTGAGGGTCTACCTGCTGGGGTCAAAGGCTGAAGCTTGTATTTCTTTGCGAATCTCCTGAGCGCAGGGATCATGGGGCTGGGCACACAGTGACCACAAGTCAGGAAAGTGGAGTTACACAAATGGGGTGAGCTGATATGTAGGCTTGGGTGGATTCTGAGCACAGAGGGGAGGCAGATGGGCTACCAGGGTGGGGACATCCAGCCCTGAGTCTCATACCTTCCTGGCTTCCCTTCCATGCTCAAGATGAACAGGGCAGGAGAGTGCTGAGGTAAGCCCTTTTGTTGGAAGACTTTTAGGGTGTGATCATGGGGATGGCAGAGGATCCCCCAAGCTTCCCCTCCCCAAGACAGACATCAGCCAAGAAGCAGCTGAAGTGGAGGGAGCCAGGAGTCTGGGGTGTGCCCCAGGGGCCCTGAGAGCTACATCAAGACTCCCTCCCTCCCAGAACTGAAGTTGGGGCATGTGGGGTCTGGAAGAATAGGGGAGAGAATTCTCTTCTTCGGCCTTCCTAGCAGGGGTGGGAGGAGGATGAAGGCTCAGGACCCTCTTCTCAGACAAGATCCTGGTCTGGGGCCATGTCCCCAGGTCTTAGCCCTGAACCTCTCCCCTCCCCCAGAGACACAAGGAAAGGACCCAGTCCCTTGGATATGGTCCAGTTATTATTGGGGGTAGGACAAAGGGAGGGAGGGAGAAAAGGAGGAACCATCTATGTGAAACCCCCTGCTGGGGACAAGGAAGGAAGGTGAGGGAGGAGGCAGCCCTGGGGGTTGGGGAGGGAGTGGGAGGTGGGCTGAGGCCAGCTGGCAAACCAGGCTACAGTTTGGCTTTGACTCCATGAATAGTGTGCCATCATGGAAGGTTTTAAAGCCACGGCATGAACTTGGTGTTTGAAGGTCCTTCTGGGATCCAGGGGGTCCCCTCTTCTCTTACACTTTACAGCATGCTGTGGGAGACTGGACTGTGATTTCCTCCCCTCCAGGTTTGGGACTTTGGAGGTCTTGGGGGTCCCTAATCACTGTTTGTTTGGGGCTTGGAGGCATCGCCCTAAGAGGTGAGAGTATGGGGAGGGAAAGGCACCAGCAAGGCGGGTGGAGGGCTGGGTGGCCCTTTCAGAGAAGATCCCGCAACTTCTAACTCGGTCCTGAGCAGGGGCAGGGCAGCTTGGAAATCAGCAGATGAGTGTCTTCCCCTTCCCCACCCCCCCACCCATGGCTCCCCCCCATGCCCACTCATCTGCTCTGGCAGGGCCCAAGTGGAAAGGCCAGAGCCCTAACTGCTCATCCCAGACTTCAGGGACAGCCCCAAATCGCCGGGTTCCTCTCAACAGCAGTGGTGGTAAGCATCTCCAGAAGTGTCCTAGACCTGCTGCATCCCAGCCCCAGGCTAGATCTTGTGGGAGACAGAAGGAAAGGTGGCAATAACTGGGCCCCTGCCCACAAGCTGCTCATTGTCCAGCTAGGATGTTGAACAGACCCCCAGAAAGCACCTGATACAGAGGACGGCAGGCCTGAGGTGGGGCCCTGACGCTGTCAACCAGTGTTTCCTGAGGGTCTGCTGAGAGCAGAGATAGGAAGGGGACAAGAGGGCCCCTGCTCTCTCAGACTGGGTTAGCTGGTGGTTCGGGGCATGGGCAGCTCAGCTCTGTGTCTCCCCTCAGCCCCTCCAGGGTCAGGTCTGCCACTGAGACAGAGCCCAGAAGGATCCCCCCAGCAGGGCCCGAACAAACAGCTCTGGCAGGTGTTGGGGGAGGGGGGTTCAAGACCCTGCAGCTCTGAGGCTTCCCCACAGAGGCCACCTACGTGGAAATCCGTATTGCTTCAGAAGCTTCTTTTTGGATAGGACTTTCATGGCCTGGGGAACGAGAGAAACGGGGTTAGTGCCATGTCCTGCCAGGAACAAAACTGCCACCTGACGTGCCCCACCTGTGGTCTAGCATCTCCCCCCAACACCCAGCTAGAGGACAGGAAACCCAGGAAGGAATGCCCTGGATAGGTCACAAGCATGTCAGAACTTGAGTTTGAATCAATTAAATGAGTGTTTGTTAAGCTCCTACTGTGTACTGGGCCCCAGGGATGAAACGCCCACACTGAAGCCACCTCTGGCCTGCCCTGAGGAGGCTTCTGTTCTCCTGGACCAGGAGGCAGAGTCATGCCAGGCAAGGTCCCTGGGCCTCCTTGCTGGAGGCCCACTGGAGGCAGCAATGGAGTCAGGCTCCTTGGCCCGAGGCATCTGCTCACCAGCCCACAGTCTCCAGGTCAAGGCCACCTCTAAATGTTTTCTCAAGAGAGCACATTTTAACCAGGCCCAGCACCATTTCATATGGTTACTGTGAGGCCTGGAGAACTAAGGGGGTCAAAGCCAGGGAATAGCACTGGGGGATGGGGGTACATTGTGGCAGCAGCTGCAAATATTGGAGTAAAGGATGACAGCAGGGATAGTGTGATTGTAAAGGAAAGGGGGCTGGTCACCTTAGCAGGCAGAGGACTGACAGAGAGCTCCAGGGGGTGTGTGCAGATGTGAGGGGTGGCTCCCATGGGGTGCACCTACTCCAGGCAGGCAGGGATGGGCAGTAGTGTGTATCAGTGAAGGGATTCCACCCCCCCCCCCCATCTGCTGGAGCATTTGAGGAAGGCTCCACGTGACCCATCAGGGGGTCACCCACCAAAGGAATCAGTCTCTGCGACTAACCTATCACCACCCAGAGGCTGCATTCGCCCCAGCGCCCCACAGAGGAAGCTGCTCTCTGAGCATGGAGCAGGGCCAAGGCTGCAGATGAAAGGGCTGCGGGGCTCAAGGGCATGACCACACTGTTCTGGACTTTCTGCTGCTGGGTCTGATCTCAGCACCTCGGAGAGCAGCCCAGAGCAGAGCCATGTGACTGTGGGTCCAGCGAAAAGCCCCTCCCCTGCCAAGCTGCCTTGGGATAAGCAGGGAAAGCCTCCAACCCAACTTTGGGCCCCAGAGTGCCAAGCTGGCAGGGCCCTGTGAAACACCACATCTAAACTGTGTGGCTCTGAGAGCCTCTCTAGAACACGTGGCCCAACGCTGCATCCAGCCCTTGCTTTCAGACCTCCAGGGGCAGAAGGAGCCCTTTCCCAAGCAACCGGAACAAGTCACTTTGGGAGAACTCTAGTCTGCTGCTCTGAAGCTGTCAACCACTGTCCTGGGGCACCTGCCAGCCAGCATCCCCTTGGGTCTTCGCCAATTCCTTCAGCTAATCCCAACAAGTCAAGATCTCAAGGCTCTCTCTCCTAGTTACCCCATCTGAACACTCCCCTGCTCATCCCTGCCCAAAATGTACTGGCCAGAAGTGAGCACCAGACATCAGAAGTGACCTGAAGGGCAGAGAGCAGAGGGACCATCTCCTTCTCCTTCCTGAAATCTCTCTCCCTCTCTCCTTCTGTCTCTGTTTCTTTCCCCCTCTCTCTGCCTCTCTCTCTCTCTCTCTCTCTCTCTCTCTCT
>NW_027185759.1:1136191-1148550 GCF_028583685.1 Petaurus breviceps papuanus | reverse complement strand
TCTCTCTCTCTCTCTCTCTCTCTCTCTCTCTCTCTCTCTCTCCCCTTTCTCTGTCTCTGTCTGTCTCTCTCCTCCTCTCTGTCTCTGTCTCTCTGTTTCTGTTTCCTCCTGTCTCTGCCTCTGTCTCCTCCATACACACCCCAACACTCATTGCAGCTCAAGGTCGTGTGTGTGTGTGTGTGTGTGTGTTGGCACACTCCCTTTTTGATCTCGAAGTCCACAAGAATGTCCCTAGTTTGAGCTGCTGTCCAGCCATGCCTTCTCTATCAACCAGCCGGTGCACCCAATGTTGGCTGTGAACATCCGCGGACCATGAAAGTAGCCTGTTTTCCAGGAGATCTCAGCATTCACCCAAAAGTGGGGGTGCTCACTCTTATCACCATGGGAGGGGTAGGAACAACCCACCTGGCCTGATTTCAGGGGCCTCTGTGCCCCACATTCTCCCGACTTCCAACCTGGAGCAGAAAGCCCCCTTCTCCTCCTCAGGTAGAGATCAGGTTTAAAGCGATGCTTCCCACTGCCTTCCCTCCACTGAATGTGCTCATTTCTCACTGGGCTTCATGCTGGGTCCACAGAAGAACCCTGCAGTGACCAAGATGGGTCACCCCAGACACAGATGGCCCAACCACTTGCCAAGAAGCTGGGGTTCCCCCCTGGAGCAGCCTGCTGAGGATAACTGAAACTGCTTCTTTCTCAGGGAGAGGCCAGGGCACTCAGATTGGAGACAGAGACACAGCCATGTGGCCCCGAGGTGCCTGCCAACCGCACACCTACCATTCCTTTAGCGAACCTTCTCTTCTTGGGAATGCAGAGGAAGGAGAAGGAGATACATGCCGTGCTCTAAAGAGGACAAGAGCCCCATCATCTGTAGTCTTTTGATTCCACTCCCCCATTTGTGCCCGGTCCTGACCTTTCTGCTCCCAGGCAGCATTCTGTCACTCCCCACTTCAAGAACCAAGAGGGGCTCCCATCACCCTGCCAACAACCAGAAACAAGCGCCTGCTCTTGATCTGGAAGGATTGCCTAGCATGGTGCCTAGAGAGTGGAAGGCGCCTTATTTTCTAAACGTTTGTTCATTGTTCGATTGCTCAGCCTGTCCCTCAGCAAGCTGGACAAATGCCTTCGCATCTTCACAGTGCTGGCCACCCTAGACCGGCACTGATGCAGCCACCTGGTCCTGAGCATGGCAGCCTTGCCCCTTCAGATGCTATTGTTTCCCTAAGCCCAGGCCTCCTGGGGATTTCTGTTCCCAGGCCAAGTTCAGTGACATGTGGAGCTGTGGGAGCTTGGCTTTTATCAATGAGGATGGACTACTGGGTCAGATACCCTCTGAGGGCACTGGGTCCAATCCTCTCTTACAGGAGAAGCAGCTTGCCTGGTGTCCCCCAGGTGGTACATCCTGGAGGCAAGATTTGAACCCAGCTCTCCTGACTACCCTGGCAATAATGAAGATCCCAGAGAGTTCCCCAGCCCTTCCTCCCCCCCCTGCACATACTCACATAATACTTGTCATCAGACTTGTTGTAAGCCAGACGCACCACGCCGTAAGAGCCCTGTGGACACAGAAGGGACAGAGTCAGCTTCCTTTGTCCATGGCTTCCTGGAATGACTGCCAAGTCCTGCTTCTGCATCTCCCTCCTTCCTGGTGCAATGCTTGGGGTCCTGGGCTGCTCAGTCTGCCCCTGCCCCTGCCCCTTCCCCTTTCAGCCCAGCCTAGACCAGAGAACAGGAGGCAATCAGACCCCACTCAGCCTCAATAAAGAAGCTTCCAATATCCACACGCACCTATCTCTGGGGCCTCTCCAGCTGGGGCCCAGCCCCAGCAGCTACCCCCGAGCTCTGTGCCTGCTCCTGCCCCTCCCCCACAGGGAGGCCTCTCTCCCTGAGCCCCCACCCCCAGCTGAGATCAACCCACCAGGAGGCTCTGAGCTCCTGAAGACCTGTTCAGTGGATTCTGCCTGATTCAGAGGCTCCTATGATTTAGGGCTTGAGGGGGCAGCAGAGACAGAGCTACAAGTCCAGCCCTAACTGGATCCAGCATCATCTCAGCCATCCATGCCCACTCTCCTTACACCCACCAAGTAACACAGTGGAAAGGCAATCAACCAACGGGCATTTACTAAGCACCAGCTTGAGGTCTGGCACCAGGCTAAGCACCATAGATACGGGCGCAAAAATGGCATGGTCTCTGCCAACATTCTATCAGGGAAGACTCTGTGTGTGTGTGTGTGTGTGTGTGTGTGTGTGTGTGTGTGTGTGTGCGCGTGGGTGTGTGTGCGCGCACGTGGGTGTGCATGGGAAGAATAAATACAAACTGAACCCAAGGCAGTTTGGGGGAATCAGAAAAAGTCTCATGTAAAAGGCAGGGCTTAAACTGAATCTCAGAGAAAATCAGGAGTTCTAAGGGGGGGAAGGGAGGGAGAGAGGGAAGGAGGGAGGGAGGACAGGAAGGGAGGAAGGGAGGGAGGGAGGAAAGGAAGGGAGGGAGGGAGGAAAGGAAGGAAAGAAGGGAGAGAGGGAAGGAGGGAGGAAAGAAGGAGCAGCCTGGTTGGGGGTGCCCAGTAGGGTTTTCCCTCAGAAGGAACAGTTAATCCTCCCCTCTCTCTGGCTGGGCTCTTAAATGCCATATTGTTTCCACTTGGAAATGAGAATGGAAATCAGCCGCAGCAGGACTGTTTAGCCTCCCAGCCTGGTCAGACAAGGAGTCCTGGCTGCCTGCCGCCCACCAGCACCGTCCTGGACCCCTGCCCAGCCCTTTACCCCTCACTGAAGGGATAGCATAAGCTGCCTCTGGAGGGAGGAGGCCAGCTCAAGCCTGAGCAGGCGCAGACTCGGAAGGAGGATAGGATGCCACCACCTACCCACCTTTCCTATCTCACTCTGGAGTTTGTACTGGTTTAGTTGGACGCAGTCCTGTGGGAGAGAGACAAAGGCAGAATCAGAATGGGATCAGCCCAGCCTTGTGCCACCCTACCCAGGCTAGGAGTTTCCAGCTCCAAGGTCTGGGAGCCAGGCTGATAATCTCAGCCTTGAGGGAAGGCTGGGAGTGGAGGGGCTCACTTGGTTAGGCCCAGGGAGGGAAGAAGGCCACTTAGCTGGGGGCAGGATACAGAAGCATTAGGCCTCCAGGACAGATGTTGTCATAGGGCATGGTTCCCTTGCACTTGTGGGCTGTTGGGCCAGTTGGCCATCTGGACGGTGAAGGACTCACACAGGCACAGACTTGCTCCCTCAGGCCCTAGTGGTAGGCCAGGAATTAGGTGGCAGAAACCACCAGGTGATGTCAAGTATCAGCAGCCTCTCAACTGATCGTTGGTGCCTGTGTCTGGAGACGGGCTGCTGGGAGGTGGTCACCAAGAGCATTCATTACAGGCATCTGGTTCTCGGTCAGTACAATCTGGGTTCAAACCCTGCTTCAGACATGGCTTTATATCTCTGAGCCTAGTGCCTCACCTGCAAAATTGAGGCCTTAAGAGCCTCTCCCTCCCAGAGCTGTGGTGATGTCATCTAAAGGGTTAGGGGCCTTGCAAAGACCCTCTAGTGCTCCAGAATCACCAGCCAGGATTATGGTTGTTGTGACTGAGGGCAGGGCATCACTGGGGTCTCTGCATGCCCAGGGACTAGAGTGGTGACCAGGTGCTTGGGGCCTCATTGATGGGGGCTCTGTCCATGGGATGTGAACTCCGATCTCCTGGCTCATCAACCTGGCCCCTGCATCTGCCAGGTCTATTGAGACCTTGTGGCTTTCCAACAACTCTGATTCTGCAAAAGCCCCAGCATGCCTGGGCTCTGGCAGAACACTTGAGACTTTAGGGAAGTGAAGACACTGTGAGTGAGAGACAAAAGCCAAGAGTCTCCCTCTGACAAACCGTAGGGTGGGGCTGGCTGCTGGCTATGACCTGCTGTGGCTGGTAATGGTCTTGAACCCAGTCACCTCCCAACCAGCCAAGGAGCACTGTCCTCCCTGAGCCATCCCCCAAGGGTCATGAGGCTGTTAAGTTTTCTGTGGGCACAGTGCTCTGACTTTCCCACCGGCCCCTCTCTGTTGGGCTCAGGTTAGCTGCCCCTCTCTCACCTGGTCAGACTCCATGGGGCTTGTCAGAGCAAGGGGGCAAAGGCCTCAGGGGGCTGGAGTGGAGCTGTGCTGGACAGCACCGTTGGCATACCCGAGGAGCAGTAGCTATCTCCTCTCTGAGACCTTGCCCTTGCACAAACTGGGTGGAAGAGCCACCAGGGTGGTGCCCAGCGAGGGATTGGTGCCAAGCGCTCTCTCTGTCCTGTGATGGCACTGGCAAAAGGGCTCAGGGAGCTATAACCCCCACTCCTGTCCCCAGGCTGTCTGCCAATGGCCTCACCTACCTCCACATCTGAGATGGACACTCTGTTGGATTCGATGGTGGGCCGGCGCACGATGCGGGGGGAGATGTGGTTGGCAGGCCCTGTGGCATAGGGCCCGCTCATAGGAGGGCAGGCAGCAGAGAGACAGCTCCCACTCGGTCTTTCCTGGAGGGAGAGCTTCCTGCCAGACAGCGAAGGTCGGACAGGGGTGCTCCTGGCCTCTCTCGTGGCCGGGGAGGGGGCCGATGGGATTCTCTCTCTGGCTTCAGCGGGGTTGCTGCTTGTTTGGAAGTCGTGGCCGTGGCTGTCCCCAGAGAAGACCATGCAGTCGTCCCTCTCTCCCGTTGCCCCTCGCTCGGCCACACGGATGGCAGCGACTCTCTCCACCAGCTCTGTGCAGGGGTCTTGGCAGCACAGCGCTGAAGCTCCCTCCATGGTGGGGGGGAGGCCAGGTGCATGCACCGATGGGGCCTGGGCTTTGGCCCAGCCGGAACAGCCAACACCCCTGGGGAGAGACAAGACGGAAGGAAAGGGGGGGTGAGCGACAACACGGCTACAGGCTTTGGGACCTGAAATGCTGCCCAAGACTGCCCCTCACTCCCCGTGTGGCCCCCTCTGGGCCTCATCTTCCTCCTCTGAAAAACCCATTCTTGGTGAAAGGGCGTGCTGGGCTCCTTCTTGTCCCAGTCCCACCTTCCAGTGACCTTTGGTCTCTGCTCCCTCAAAGGTACAACATACGGTAAATCTAAGGAGCCTGCCCTGGCCCAGCAGGGGCAGGAACAGCACCTCAGCTTGAGGGGGAAGGGCATGAGCAGATCTCCTCAGAAGGATACCAGACTAAGAGGCAGAAGGTGCCCGAGGAGCTGGGCCAGAGGCTGGGGCACCACATGGCAGCATAGTTTGGCAGGGAAGTCAGCCAGCTCTTGGCTCCTCCTGGAGACGAGGCACAGGCCAGCCCACAGCTGTGGGGGCTCAAAACCTCCTCCTGTGCCTCTGGAAGAGTTCTCTCCCCCGCCCTGACTGCAGAGAATGTCCCCCAAGAACCACAGCTCACCGGGATGGAGCCCCTGCCTACCCTGCCTCACCAAGCCATAGGTAAGAAAGCTAGCCAAGTTCAGCTGCCTCTGAGGGGGAAGAGGCAGGAGGCCTGAACCCCAAGTGCTCTGGGCTGGCACAGACTTCAAAAGCCAGAGTCTGGCTCGACCTACACCCCAACAAGTGACCTCACATCCAGAAAGGGGGCATCTGCTCAAGGGCCTCCCTCCCTCCCAGGGCAGCCTACCCCACTTGGGACCAAGCTGTGCTTGTACCTGGGCATGCTAGGCTCACCAAGGGGAGCTCTTGGAACACAGGAAAGATTTTCCTGTCTTTGTATGCCCAGTGCCTAGTCCAGAGCTGGGGCATACAGTAGGAGCTTGTTGACAGAGTGAGCTATCTAAATGGGTAAAGGATTCATCCTTTCATTATCATTCATAATCATTCTTCCGAGGGAGGAAGGATGGGTAGGAGGAAAGTTATGTGAAAACTGAGACCCAGAGCAAGTAAAGAAGGCCTGTCCCCAAGCTTCTGGCCAGCAGTGGGGCAACTCTGTGCTCTGAAGCCCGCCTGCCGCCCTGGCCACGTGAAGGCTCCCGGGAGACAGGCAGAGCTCCCTTTTCTCCTCCCCTCCCCACACGCTGACAGAGAAGCCCCAAGAGGCCCTATGCTCCTAAGGAAGGAGGGTTTGGGCCCCTCGGGCTTCTGCCTCTTTTTCTCTCTTCCTCATACTCATTCTTTTGCATGACTGAGAAGCTCCCCACCTCCTGAAAAACCAGCTTGGACCCAACAAGACCACAGCAGGAAAATGGGAGCCTTGAAGGTTATAAGCTCCCTGTTGCTGGAGAAGAGGCTGTAGAAATGGGCTGGCCAGGTTCTAGCACAATCTGTGTGTAGCTAACATCTACAGAGGCAGCTCTCAAGGTCTCAGACCAGAGGACCTTTGAGCTTTCTTCCAGCCCTAAATCTGAAGCTCTCTTGTGCAGGGGGCTTCCCCAAGAGCCGCCCAGGGGCCCCAATAACCTCAATTCTCATAGCCAGGGAGCCTAAGAAATATACTCTGTCTCCGGGCCAGCATTCTCACAGTGGTGTGATTGGGCAAAAACCCCCAGTGTGACCACCTGGTCCTTTATCCTACCCCTCCTCAACTCTCATCTGGGCCACTCCAACCCTTTCTGAAACTGAAGGGGATGACCCCCCCCCAGTTCTCAAGACACCAGCCCCTTCACTAGGGCTTATGTGAGTTATCCTCTGCCAGCCCTCTCCTCCCTCCCCAGATGACTTGAATCCCATGATGTGTCTTCAGTCTATATGGGCTCATGTGCACCCTTGTCCTCCTCATTCAAATGGCAGGAGAGAGACAGAGTGGGTTCATTCACCACCACTAAGCACAGTGTGACGGAGGGTAGGTGGTTTATGACATGTTTATTGGCTGGCACAGAGTTGGTGCTTGATAAATGCTTCCTGGTTAGCGGAAATGCCAGGCAGTCTAACATGGACTTTAGGAGGGGCTGTAGAGCATTAAAAGTTCAATAAAACCAAGAGATTCTTAATTAAGTGCCAGCCGAGCCAGGACTGCATACACAAGGGTGAGCCTCAGCTCCCTGTCCTCTGAAGCTTGCCCTCTGATGAGGGAGACAGCAGGTGTGTATAAAGGCATGTGCAGACTGAATGAATATGTAAGTAAAACAATCAAATAGAGACAGGGTATTTGGGAGAGAGAGGGCCTCAGGACCTGGCTGGGAAGGATGAAGAAAGGCTTGAGCTGAACCTCAGAGGAAGTCAGGAATACTAGAGGGAGTAGTGAGGAGGAACAGTCCTGGCAGATGCCAGGCAAAGGCACCAAGGCGGGAAATGGGGGGTCAGAGACACAGAAGAATGCCAGGATCCATATGGCTAGAGTAGGAAGTGCATGGAGGAGAGTAAGGCATAGCAGGTCTGGAAAGGTAGGAAGGGCCCAGTTTATGAAAAGCTTGGAAATCTCAGAGCATGCTAGGAGAGAACACAGTTCTGTAGGACTGAGAGACTCTCCAGACAATTCTGGTGAGAACAAGAATGGGGAGCCGCCTTACACTAGACAGATGTGGCTGCACAGGGAGCTCTTGGAGATGAACCATTTTTTGAAAGACAAGGCCAAGTGCCCACTAGTGGGTGTGGTGGCCAAAAGGCAAAGGTCTGAAAGCGGCTGAGGCCTGTGACAAAATCCTAGGACAATAAGATGGTGGATTTGGAATGATTTTTCATTTGTTTTTTTCCCACCTAATCATATTTTATTTTTCCCAAGTACATGTAAAGATAGTTTTTATAAGATGTTGAGTTCCAGATTTTTTCCTCCCTCCCCAAGATGGCAGACAATCATACATAGGCTCTACATGTATGATCATGTTAAGCAGCTTTTTGCATTAGTCATGTTGTGAAAGGAGAATCAGAACAAAAGGGGAAAACCATGAGAAAAAGAGAAAAGAGCCGACTTCTATTTCAGTTTTGTTGATAGCGAGATGGTCCCAGGTGAGGCAGAAGCCACACCTGCTGGGCCCCTTGTGCTCATTCTGTGGAGCTATCCCACCCAGCTCGAAGATTCTGTGACTCAAGCTGACCCAGAAGTGCTGGACAATTCAGTCTGGACTAATCGCTTGGGCCCATTCACCTGTTCCCTCTCTGTCTGTGTCTGACCTTTCTCAGTCTTTCTCTGTCTCTCACTGTTTCATTGTCTTTCTCTGTCTCACTGTCTCTCTCTCTCTGTCTTCTCTCAGTCTCTCACTGTCTCTGTCTGTCTTCTCTATCTCTGTCTGTCTCTGTGTCTCTGTCTCACTGTCTCTCACTGTCTCATGGTCTTTCTCTGTCTCTGTCTCACTGGCTCTCTATTTCTGTCTTTCACTGTCTGTCTCTGTCTCACTGTCTTCTCTCAGTCTGTCTCTGTCTTACTGTCTCTCCCCTTGAGAAAACCATGTGCTTCCATCGGGCAGTGTCCCCTGGCTTAGGATGTACAGGTGTTGGCTGTGATCGCAGGTCCTTCTTCCTGCAGGAGGGCTGCGGTGCCTTATACGTTCAGGACAGACAGTTGTGGGAAGGATTTCCCATTTGTTAGCCAGAAGTCATTCGAGTCGATTTTGGGGCTGCTGAGTTAACGATTCTCTCGTTCAAGGCAGCCCCACTCCTTGTCCACCGGGACTGGCCCTAATTAAGCTACAAATTCCCCTGCAGACAGAAATCTGATGATCTTGATGACAAAGCTCTGGATTCGCATGGACTCATCTTGGCTGGGGCCAAAAGATCCCAAGAGTCCCAAACCCTCTGGTGCAAGCCGGGTTCCCCTCTCCCACCTTCCATCCCCCTTAGCATAAGTAAGCAGGTCAGTGGGGGCTGCCAGGCTCTATAGCTGCAGGAAGGGCAATTTAACAAGTGCCCTAGATTTTAGGGGAGAAGATGCAAAGCAGTTAAAAGAAAGGAGAGGCCAAGCCAACCAATCAATACCCTTTATGAAGTGCTCACTCTGTGCTAGGGACTGGCTACAAAAATGGACATGTAAAAGCCCTGCCTTCAGAAGCTCACATTCTAATGGGGGCCCAACAGGGCAGCTTACACCCTAGTGGGAGAGACAGCCTGGGTTAGACACAGTATCTTACAGAGGAGAACGGTGTGGTAGACAGGCCTGGGAGCAAGGGAGGCTAGATAAGCTGGACAGCGTCCCTAGAAAGCAAAGAATGCCCCCCTTCCCAGTCCTATCTGTCCTTGGAGACTGTCAGCTCCCTGATGGCCCAGATTGTCCTCTTTCTGACCTGGCCAAGGGCCCACCAGGCACCCTGTGGACTCCCAGGATCCCAACATCCCCAGAGGACCGACAACTCAGGAAGAGAAGGGCTGGGTAGAGTCATGAAAGGCACATCAGGGAGTTTCAGCCCACTGGGCTCTGCAGGAAGCATAATGCCATGGTCATGTCTGAGATTGTAAGGCTAGAGTTCCTCAACTGCCCATACCCAGAGGATGGGGGGAGATACTCCTAGGGGGTGACATGGCAGGAACCAGAGGTGGAGAGTGGTCCATTCTGCACTTTGGGGAATGGGGGCAGGATATGAGAAGCAGAGATGGAGTTAGATCATACAAACACCAACCTGGCTTACCAAGCATGCACAGGCTGGATTCCTGTGCTGTCCCTTGCCCCCCAGCTTGTCCCTTCTCCAGGTGGGAGGTGATGAGAACCTGAGCTGAGCAAGTGATGGTGGCTGTAGGACGATGGATGTGAGAAATATTTCAATGGCCATAACTGTCAGGACTTGGTGACAGATTGAGAGTGAGAGGGAAATCCCGAGCCCAGATGTCAGCCAGAGTGCCTCAGAGGATCCTTCAGTCATTGAAGCAGGGCAGCCAGGAGGCATGGATGGAAGTGGCTTGGGATAAGCTTCGATTCAGGCACTGGTGGGACACCCGAGTGGGGCAGCCCAACCAGAGGGTTCCAGAGAGAGAGGACAGAGCTGTCAGCCCTCTGCCTGAAGGTGGGAGATGAAGCCAGGGACTCAGTGAACTTTTCTGGGAGAGAGCCAAGGTGGGGTCTGGGTGGGAAGTCTCCCCTGTGGCACATTGGTAGGGGCTGGCTGAAAGGGACCAGAGACCTCTGGCTAGAAGAGACCTAAAAAGCCAACCTTCTTATTTTACAAGAAACGGAGTCCTAGGGACTTGGCTAAGGTGACGGTGGAACACTTAATTCTTTGGGTGAGAAGGGCACTGACACAGAGATTTCCAAGGACAAAGTTCAGAAGGGGGAATGGAGACAGGTCTGTTCATCTTTATCACACACACACACACACACCTCCCATCCCCCATAGTCCTTCATAAAGTGACTCAAACACACAAAGAACTAAATATTTGTTGACTCAACAGCTGATGAATGGACCTCTGATGGCATCCCAGTCCCTCCCCATCACCTTCAGGATGAAGTCTAAAGCTCTTATCCTGGCATTCGAAGCCTTCCAGGTTAGACTCACACTGGACTATCCCTAACGGCAAAGCTAGGCCTAATGGGGGAGATTCCAAGCACCCAGTTCAGGTTCAATAGAAGGAGGGCGAGAGGGATCCCTCCTCTGGGCGGGAGCTGGTCTCTCTCATGTCCAGGGTTCATTCCAAGTCCAGGCTGCTCTGATTCACCCTCCACCTCCCCCCCCCCCAACCCCTAACAGTTCTCCTGCAGCCACATTGGACAACCCACAGTTCCCTGAACACACCCTGTGGTTTTCTGTCTTTGCCCACGCAGCACCCCCTCCCAACATGCCCTTGCCTCTTTGCCAACCCAAATTCCACCCTTTCTCCCACACAGGCCTGAAGCCCTCTGGCTTATCACTGGGGGCAGTTCAATTCTGGAGGACAGGTTCTGGGCAGGCCTCCCACCAGCCTGGAAGCCCAGACACCAGACAGCCTTCTTCTGGGTAAACTGAGGATCAAAGCCCACAGCATGTGTGAAAATCCCATCCTGCAGGAGGCTGAGGCTCTGGCCACTGCCCAGTCACTTACTCTGACCACTTCAGCTCCAAAAAGCTCTCTCATCTCAGCAAGGACTCACTGAGTGCTCTCAGACTAACCAGCCAGAGAGTTCAGTCTGATGAGGGTGGGGGACAAACGGAAGGCTGGAATCCTGTCCTAAGACAGGCTTACATACAGCAAAGGCATCCCACCCAACAACCCCACCAATGGTGGGCCAGGCTCTGCGTGGTGACCTCCGAAGAGGGTGAGCCCACCGGCTCCAGGGCTGCCCATTGCCCTTGGGATGCCCTCTCTGCCTGGCAGCCAGGAGTCTCTCTGCAGCTTCTCCCCCCATTATTGCCCTAGACCCCAGGGCTGAGCAGAATAAGCCTCATCCTGATGCACCAGCACTCAGGGCCCTTGGGAGCTGCCTCTTCTCCAGCTCCTCCCTCTTCATAGATTCTGGGACCTTTGCCCTCCTGGCCACCCTCCTCTCTGGCTTATTCATGTCCTTCCTAAAAAGCATTGCCCAGCCCTCAAGGCAGGGGCTGAAGAGCCATCACCACCACCACTTCCCCGCCCCCCCCCCGGCTCCATTTTTGCTGCTGGGGGGCCAAGGAAGGAGGGGGGAAGGAGGCTGGAGATGAGTGTGGAGGAAGGGTCAGGAGAAGGGGACAAGAGCAGCCAGATGGGCCCTCTGAGGTCACCAGCTCCAGTTTCCCTACTTCATTGTAGATTCTCTTGAGTTCAGGGGAAGCCCAGAGCTCCCCTGTGGGTTGCTGCCTACCTTCATAAGGGAAGGAAATGTTCGTTTCAGTTTTAAGTTAGGGAAAAACCAAGATGCTATTTCCTCATCCAAATTCAAGGGTCCTTTAACATCTCTCTGGGGACACTTATGATATCCTGATCAAGTCCAATCCAATTTGCAGGTGCAAAAACTGAGGCCCAGAGATTAAGGGACTCACCCAAGGTCACAAAGCTAGTAAAAGGCAGAACCAGGATTCAGATCCCTTGAGGGGATGTTCCCTTCAGCCCCCTGGCAATCTACCAGTGGGGGAAACTTCCTACCCTGACCTCACCTTGGTTCTCTCCCAGGAAAGTTCATTGCATCCTTGGACCTCCCTACAGCCATGATAGAGGGAGGGGCCGGGGCAGGGTCTGCTCAGGCTTGGGCCACAAGTGATAAGGAGTGTACAGTTTAGAGAAGTCCTGAGGTGGGACCAGACTTAATGCTGTAGGTGAGGGAGAAGAACTGAAGGTAACTGAGCATAAGCGGAAATAGGGATGTTGGAAGGGGTGGACGAAAAGGTTCAGTTTGGACATGTTGAGTCTGGGACGGGAGGGACTCATCCGGGAGGGAGATTCTAGGGGGAACTTAAAGTGAGGAAAGGACAGCTTGGGGAAAGGCCACCCTGCAGCAATGGAAGGACAGCCATCAAAGCAGGCAGAGAAGGGAGATCAGCTAGGAGGGGAGCCAGGAGCTCTGGGGTCAGACAGGGGGAGAGCCAGGAGCTCCGGGGGTCAGACAGGAG
>NW_027185759.1:1126989-1136181 GCF_028583685.1 Petaurus breviceps papuanus | reverse complement strand
GGGAGCCAGGAGCTCCGGGGGTCAGACAGGGGGAGAGCCAGGAGCTCTGGGGTCAGACAGGAGGGGAGCCAGGATTACCAGGTGTCAGACAGGGGAAGAGCCAGAAGGAGCACTGCAGAAGCCCAGGGAGGGGAGAGTCCCGGAGGAGGAGGGGCCCAGCAGCAATGGCTGCCTTGGACCTGAGACCCAAAGGATGAGGCTTGGGAAAGGGCCAGTGGCTTAGCCAGTGAGGAGGCCAGAGGGCTAGGAGCAGTTACCAGAGAAGCTCTGAGCAGAAGGCCCAGAGAAAGGGGCTTGGAGGCCAAAGCAGGTGCTGGCCTCCTGTCCCCACCACAATCCCCAGCCTGTTGTCACGCTGACACACCCACCCCCTTGTGCTCTGGGGGCCCACCCCCCATCCCAGTCATCATCATTCCCCAGGCACCCACGGAGGGGTCCAAGGACCACAGGTGTCAAAGAGAGCAGGGGGCTTGGAGGCCATCCAAGCTATCCATATTACAGAGGAGGGGACTGAGCCCCAGAAAGGGAAGCAACAGGCTGGAGGCCAAACAGGCAGTGATTCTGCACCAATCTTTCCAGCAGCAGGGACTCACTACCTTATGGAGCAGGCCATTCTCCCATTAGATTGAGGCCGTGTCTTCGGCCGCCTAGGCTCTGGGTCTGCTCTCTCTGCTGTGGGGCGACATCTTGTACCACCCCCACCCCCACCCCCACACCCGTCCTAAGAGCTGGGCCCCTCTCCCAGAGCCCCACCCTTTCCTCTGCCCTGCCAGCTGTAAGCTGCTTTACTGCCTGGGGGAGGGGGCCGAGCCATCCAAGCAGTCCTTGACTCACGCCTGGATCCCATGAGCATAACAAACTGCGGTCATGACAACCCCTCTGTAGCCTAGGCCGACTCATAAACACCGCCTGGTACCACAAACGACAGCAGGCCCCACCCATCCCCACCCGCTCCTGGTTTCCTTACTTGCACGGAATGTTCCTCTGGAGAGTCGAAGGCCAGGCCCCCGCCCATCAGCCCGGTGCCTCCTGGGGCACAGAAAGGAAGGGATCACAAGCTCTGAGCCTGAGAGACAGAACTTCAGAGGCCATCTGGTCTACACATCTGCCCTCCCCCCATTTTACACATGAGAAAACTGAGGCCAGGTTCAGCCAACCACTAACCGGCAAAGGCAGGATTCAAACCCAGGTCCAGCACACTTGGTCCAAAGGCTCCCGGCTCTCCAGCCAAAGGAGACCTAACAGTTCACCCACCACAGCACATGTCTAAGGGTTGAGTCGGACCAGGCAAGGCTGCAGGCTACCAGTCGGAGGTAGCCGACAAAATCTGACGCCTGGTGTGGAATGCCATTCTAAAGGCTCTCAGAGAATCAAAACCAGGACCTCAGAAGTCTGGTTCAACTCCCCGTCAAAACAGAAATGCTCTCAACAACGTCCTTGGCAGAAGTGTGCCATACTTCAGTGTGAATACCTCCAGAGTCGGGAGCTCACTACCTTATCCAACGGGCCATTCTTTAATTAGACTGATTCCCTCTGGCTTCTGCCTCTTGACTCGGTATCTGCTCCCTCTCCTATGGGACAGCTTTTCGAATACTGCCCCCCACCCGGAGGAAACAGGGCTCCGAGAGTTTCTGTGACTTTCAGAGGATCCAAGCAGAGGAGCTCGGGCTTTGCCCAAAGTACCCGCTGGTGTCTCCATCACGAGTCTTGACAGGACTTCTCGGGCTCTCTCTACATGGTGAGTCAGTATGGAAAGGTTTCACTTTGGGAAAAATGAGTAACATGGAAAAGCTGTGCAAGGAATCCTGAGGAGCCTGCCCCAGCCGCCAAGCACAGCCCGGACTTCCCACTGGGGCCACTGGCTCTCTGCGGACCTCGCCGGCAGCCAGTTGTGCGCTGGGGCCTTTCGGCTCTGCCAGGCACCAATCTGACTTTCCTGGGAATCGGCTGTAATCCGATTAAGCTCATAAAGAAAACCTGGCGCAGTTTTGCCAATGGGAAAGAAAACGAACACCCGCAAGTATGGACCAGCCTTCGGGACGCGGAACTCTCGGGAAGGATGACGCCCTGGGCTGCTGAGACCTCCTATCTCCCTTCCTAAAAATAAAGACAGCAAAATCCCCACAAACGAAAAACACCTAGCGGAGGCATTGGGCGGAAGACGGCACCTTGGGGGCGGAGCTGCAGGCCGGCCCAGCCACCAGGGTGGGGGGTGGGGGCGTCAAACCTGAGCGCACCGGCCCAGGCCCCTGACCCGGCGATCTCACCTGCCCCAAGACGGACAAAGAGAAGGAAAGTTCCTCTAGAGGCCCCACCAAAGCATCCATCCCAGCCCTTTGGGGGGAGCGGAGAACTGCAGAGGAAGGGGGTGCCCATCGATTAGGGAATGGCCCATGTACCATTGTGCTGTAAAACGCAGAATGTCAGCAACTTGGAAAAAGGTGGCAAGGCTTGGGTGTGTTGGCACAGAGGGAAATAAACAGAACCAAGGGATCAGTTCTGAGGAGCTGAAAATGAAGGCCATCCCAGGAAAGCAAGCCTTCAGCCTCGCTGCAGTGAGGTGGGGGGCTACGGGCACAGAATACTACATGCGCCATCTATCTCACTCTATCAAGTCCTCCAGGTTAAATGTTTCTCTGTTGCGTGTGTGGGGGGGGAAAGCTGAAATGACTGTGACATAAAGCTCAAAAGCATCAAAAGGGTGAGAATGCTGCCCAAAGTGGCCTAGCTAGGTCTCGGTGTGCCTGTGAGGTGTGAGCTGGCTCTCACCCACTCTGCCCTCCCCCCCGACACCCCAAACATCACCAGCCAGGCCATCTGGCTCTGGACTCGTCTCAGCCTAGCAGGACTCCTCCCCGAGTGCCCTGTGTGGGCTTCTCCCGGTAATGGAGGTGATACAACACAGAGGGGAAAGTCCTGTAGCTGAACCCACCCCCTGCCATCTGTTGGAGGCTTCTCAGCCCGGGCAAGGATGAAAACCCCAGGGTTCCAGCGCCGGGGGCATCCGTTGGAATTGAAATGTCAGCCATTCTTGGCAGACACAAAAGGCTGTTTCAGAAGCTTTGACCAATTAATTCTCCTCCGTGTCAGCTTTGAGAAAGCATTCCCCTGCCTGCCCATCATTCCCAAATACTGTGATCCATGTGCAGGGACCATCTATCAACCAGGATACCCACATCCCACGTGGCCCCACACTAGGCACCCACCCCTACTGAGCCAGGCCTGGATCAGCCCTCTCTCCCCGCCCTGCCCCCTGGGGTCGTACCATTGCGGCCTACATGCACACGCCCACCTGTCTGCAGCCCCCAGGACTGCTTTCCATCCAGCAAGTTGAGACTGCAACAGTCATGGCCAACAGCAGCCTAGCCGAGGGCTTTGGGGAGGGCGCTGTTCCCGCCCACCTCCTACAGTGCGAACTGGTTTGGCAGTTCAGACCTTGCTCAAATACTTCTGCTTCTCTGGCCCAGGTGTGGCTTGGAAGAAGACGGCCCGGGGTCCTCTGGCCCCAGCCCCGATGACTGCTGCTCGAAGATGGTGCTCAGGACAATGCCATAATGAGTAACTAAGTCTGGCTTTCAGATGGAGGCAGTTACTTGGCACGGTCACCCTTTTAATGACCAAATCGAAGTTGCATGTCACCAATGAGGAAGCAGCTGGAGAATGGGCTGGCCCACACATGGCATCTCCGGGCGTTGGTACATTGTTCCAGCTCGCCAAGATACTTTTAAGTCCCTGTCACAGGAGTACAGCTCCACCTTGTTTTCGAGTCTGATAAGCATGAGGCTTATGTTTTCATCCAGGACCAAGGACAGAGCCCAGAGGAACTCGATTGAGGAACCTGACCCCTTGAGGTTGATCTCAATCCAGTAATTATTATCCCCTGAACTAGATATTCAGCCCCTTACACAGTCACCCAATGTATTATCATCCTGCCCACATATTCCCATTGTGTCCACAAAGAATGTCAGAAAACCCAACAAATGCCTGGCCACGTACAAACGTATGACATCTCCAGCATTAGCCGGCCTGATGGGAGACGTCCTGGCCCATGAGGAAGAGCCTGCAGAAGCATCAGGAGGGGTGGGTGTGCATCCCAGGGCTGCACTAAGCTCCTTGAGAGCCTCAGTTTCCCCATCTGTAGCCCTGGAAGAATTGTGAGGATCGAATTTCAGAGTCCAACAAAATTATTTGCAAACTTTCAAGCAAAATATTAATCTTGTAGCCTTCATTATCAGGAAGGTAACAAGGTTGGCACACCTGTTCTGGTTCACTATGTCTTTTCCTCAGGTCCTACAGAACTCTGGGAAATACCATGTTCTGGAATTCTGCCATACCCCTCTCCCTTTTGAAGACTAGGATCTCAACATTCTCCCTCCCAACTTTTTATCAGGTCTCCCTCCCAACACCTGTCACAGTGTATGGTATACAGTAGGTGCTTAATAAGTGTTTATTGAGTGACTGACTGGTCATGGTTCTCAGAGACCCATCCATCGTGGCTCCTGGATCATACTAGCAGATTCATACCCTGACTGAGGCTGAAAGTCATGGGAATCAGAAGATCTGGTCAGTCTCCAGTTGTCTCACCACCTACCTTCCCTCCCCCAAGCATGTTTGTCCTGACCTCTCCAGGCTGAACAGCAGCCCCGTTGGCAGGAAGAGACAAGCCACAACAAAGAGACAAGCCAGAGTAAGACCCCAGTAAAGGCTTGATTTTATATTCTTGGACTCGAAGCTCACTGCAGATGGTGGCTGCAACCATAAAATTAAAAGGTTCCTGGTCTTTGGAAGGAAAGCTATGGCCAATCTGGACAGCAGACTAAAAGGTGGAGGCATCACCTTGCTGACAAAAGTCTGTAGAGTCAAAGCTATGGCTTTTTCAGTAGCAATGTATGGCTGTGAGAGCTGGACAGTAAGGAAATTTGAGCCGCAGAACTGGCGCTTTCCAACAGGGGTGCTGGAGAAGACTTTTGAGAGTCCCTTGGACAGCAAGAAGGTCAACTTTAAGCAGTCAATGTTTAAAGAAATTAATTCAGGCTGTTCACTGGAGGGCCAAATACTGAAGCTGAAGCTTAAATACCTTGGCCACCTTGTGAGGTGAGGCTCATTGGCAGAGACCCTAATATTGGGAAAGATAGAAGACAAAAGGAAAAGGGGATGGCAGAGGATGAGATGGATGCATGGTGTCATGGAAACAAGGAACATGAGCTTGGACAGACTTGGGGAGATACTGGAGGATGGAGGGACCTGGTATGCTGTGGCCCACAGGGTCACAAAGAATTAGACACGACTGAAGAACAGAAAGACTTCTGATGGAGGATGCCTGGTCTTGGTACTGGGATCTCTTCATCTTCATCTCTTCATCCTGACCACAATCTGCCCTCCCGGTGCCTTGGCCAGGGGCATTTCCTGGCCCCTTAATTAGGCTGGAAGCTCCCTGAGGGCCACTGTTTTTCTCCGTTTCTTAGGCACCTGGCACAGTGCCTCATGCAGAACTGGTGGTGAAGGTGGATTTTTATCAGGTTGTGATGACTTTTCAGAGCTCTCATAACTCTTGAACCATCTGTTCTGGCCATGACATCACTCCTGTCATTGTTTGCTACTTGTACAATGTGTCCTCTATTCTCCTGTATCTGGCTGGCGCTCCTTCCCATCAGTGTGGGACCACTCCAAGGCACCCCTGGCAGGAGCACAAGCCACCCTGGGCCTCCCTCTATGCCCCCTGGATGGGAATTTGGTACCCCTCTCCCTCCCCTTTGAGGGGCCCAGCTCCATCATGGCCAAGGAGTCTCTAAATACCTGTCCAGTAAGCAGCAGGCTGTTACTTGTTAGTGCCTGGAGACCGGTGAACCCAACAGTGCATGAAGCGTTACACTTCTCACTGCATGTGCAGACATGCCAGGGGCTGAGCTCTGACTCTGAACATCACCCCTTGGTATCCCAGGACTGCAGAATCTCAGAGCTGGGGCTGAGATACCCCCCTCAGAGGGGGCACACCAAATCCAGCCCCTGACTAACATGGGGTCCCCCAGCCTCTGCTGTACACCCTCCTGAGCCCTCCTCTTCCCCAGGCAGCCCCTTCCACAGAGACGAAGCTCCTCCTATAACCAGCTTCTCAGCAGAACAAGCCACACCTGGGCCAGCGATCACACCCGGAATCTCTTCCCCCAGCCCCTCCTGCCTTTCTGCTGAGCTGGCTCTGTCGGTGGGTGCTGAGGGGATGTTATCACCAGCACTGCTTAGAAGTGCCTGCCCTCTTCCATCTGCAGCTCAGACCTACCTTCCCAGTCCTCTCTCCAGACTGGCCATTGCCCCCATAACTTGCTGCAGTGTGTCTGCATCCTGCTCCAAAATCTCCTTGGCTCCCCCATCAGCCATCCCCACCTGTCCCTGTGGACTCCCTGGGCCTCTCCCTCTCCTCCCCTCTCAGTTCCCAAGGCCTTAATGATAATCTCTGTGCAGGGGATGCCTCCATCTCCCTATCTAGCCCTGCTCCTCTTCTGAGAAGCTCCTCCATCACCAGCTGCCTTGGGACACCTCCACCTGGCTGTCCAGTGGACAGCTCAGACTCCATGTATCCACCACAGAGAAAGCCCAGGCCATGCTAGGACCTTGTTCTTCAGGCCCTTGGGTCTCTGGAAGGCTCTTGGGCAGAGAGCTTGAAGAAGCATGAGCTTACTGAGATTTCCCCTCCCGCCTGCCTCTCCTCTCTCCATCCCAAGGGGAAAAAGACAGCTCCTTCAAGACTCTGCAGGGACACTGGGACTGATCCCCTGAAAGAGTCAGAATCCTGGAAAGCACCAGCCGGGGCTGCTCCCCTTCAGGGGCCCAGAACAATTCACTGACTTTGCTAGGGGATTTGGCAGCTTATAATGGGTTCTGCCATTGCAACCTTGGCCTGCCTAGCTGGCAGGTACTAACAGGTACCTGGATCATCCCAGAGGAGGAAACAAGAGCTCAGAGAAGCAAACTCACCAGGCTGGTCATGGTCAGTCACAGGCAGGTGGGAGCCGCGGCCTCTCTGGACTTCCAAGTCAATGCCTAGCATAGATACTGGGATAGCCAGGGATATGTGCTTAGTGCTGGAGGGCTTGGCGGCCTCTGGTCACTAAGATCAAGGGTGGGAGTGCTCAGGAAGGCCTTCCAGAGGAGCTAGCAGCGCCCACCTCAGAGGGATGGTCAGACTTAAGGCTTGGCTCTGTGCTGGACCTCGGACCGAAGTGAAACACCCCCTCCCCTCAGGGAGCTTACATTCTCCTGAGACATCAGAAGAGGACACAGATAAGTCAGTAGGAGATAGAATGGGGCAGGACATACCATGAACAGGTTGGGCGGGAGGTGGGGATCAGGAAAGCTTCACAAGGACCTGACACCTGTAGCAGGTGAGAAGCTTGGAGAAGGGAGAGAGGGCAGATGGGCATGGTGCCAGCTGGGAATGGGAGGGGCCACTGGGGCAGTCGGGGAAGTTGGACCAACGCAGTGAGGGTCTGATTGGATCGTACCCTCTTGCCCTGCCCAGAGGAAGCCCCAGGAAGGGCAGGCTTGGAGGCCCAGGGGGTGGGGGGCTCTGGAACTGACCCTGCAGAAGCTTCCATCAGACACAGCCCAGCATCTCTGGGTTACTGCACACTCCTGCTGACTCACAGGCAGAATTACGTAAAAACCCCCAAAAAGCTTTGCTTTTTAAAAGTCCATTTAGGAGGTCAAAGCTGGCCCATTACCTGGTTGGTGAGCTCCTCGACCCAGGAGGGACGGTGAGCCCTGGTCCCTCAGGCCCAGGGAAAGGAGGGCCAGGGGCTCAGAGAGGGTCAGGGGGGCTTTGGGAGGCCATGGGGGAGCTTGGGGAGGCCCAGCCAGATGCCTCCCAGTCATCTTCCCCAGGAAGGAAGCTGTCTTAAAATCCTAAGGACCCAAACAGACCCAGAAATGAGCTTGTCGGTAGGGGCCAGAAGATGGGAGGAGATCCCAGATTTAACCTGGAAGCCAAGAAAGCAGTAAGAGAGGGTCCCTGGCTGCTGATCTTCTTGGCCTGCCCCTCCAGGCTGGTTTGTGCCCCAGGGACTGGACCAGCTATCTAGTCAGACTACTTTCAACCTGACTCCAAAAGGGGTGAGGACAGCAGGGCTGAGCTTCCCCAGACACCCTTCACCCAGGCCCCAGATAACACTAGAGTCAGCAGATACATCTGAGGAGCCAGGCTGGACATCTGCTGACATCTGCTGGCATCTGCCCCACGTGTCAGCCTGGTGGGCGTGACATGGCGTGGCGACCACGCAGCTCTCTCCCAGGGGTGGTGCCACTGGAGCAGGGTCTAGAGAGCCAGAAAGTCTGGGCACAGGCCCAGGGAAGAACACCCAGGCTGCTGCGGGAGAACCTGCCTGACCAGCTTGGGGAGGCTCCCACAGTTGCAACCTCAGCCCAGGCTGGTAGGCAGAGAAGGCACTCACCAGGGAGAGTCATTTGTTATGGTCTGGATGTCCCAGCCTAGGCACAGCACCTGGCATAGAGGGACACTCATGCCCAGGCCAGACTCACTGTCTCTGCAGCTGCCCCACCTGGACCAGGCTCCTCCACTGGCCTTCCTGGACCCAGGCCCAGTCCTTGGGGATGGTTTTATCTGCTTGTCTTTGGAGCTCCCATCCTTGGACCCAGCCCAGCTGACTGGCAGTTACAGAGGAGCCCCCAGGCCTCCCCCCCAGAACAAACTGCCCTGGTCTCCTTTCTTAGACCGTCAGCCCTCCAGAGGAGCGGCTGCTGTATTTCTGCTCTGCGTCCCCAGTGCCCAGCAGAGGGCCAGGCACACAGGAGAACGTTTTTACAATCCATGACTTGATCAATAGAAAGACTTAGAAAATTTTCTTTAAGGCAATCCTGAAAAGGGCAGTGCCCACACTGGGCCTCACATTTTAGAGATGAATCTGAGGCTGTGATGACGTTTGTGTTCAATGCATGGTTAGGACCCCATCTCCTCCCCAAACCAGGGCCTCCCCTCCCCCTTTGGACTCAGGCCTCACCTCCAAGCTGGACCCCAGGGCCTCACCTCCACCTCCAAGCTGGACCCTGGGCCTCACCTCCAAGCTGGACCCCAGGGCCTCACCTCCACCTCCAAGCTGGACCCAGGGCCTCACTTCCAAGCTGGACCCCAGGGCCTCGCCTTCAAGCTGGACCCTGGGCCTCACCTCCAAGCTGGACCCC
>NW_027185759.1:1110783-1126889 GCF_028583685.1 Petaurus breviceps papuanus | reverse complement strand
TGGACCCTGGGCCTCACCTCCAAGCTGGACCCTGGGCCTCACCTCCAAGCTGGACCCTGGGCCTCACCTCCAAGCTGGACCCTGGGCCTCACCTCCAAGCTGGACCCTGGGCCTCACCTCCACCTCCAAGCTGCACCTGGGGCCTCACCTCCCATTTGGACTTGGGCCTTGCCTCCCTGCCAGATCCATGGTCAGCCTCTCCCAGGAGACATCATGCTGGTGACTGGTGGGGCTTATACATCTCAGCCATGAGCTTGTGACCTTTCCCTGCCACCCCAGAAAGGAACCAGAGCAGCCAGCTTTCTCCTGGGACTCCTGGCATCACAGAACTCACTACTGGGCCTCCTGCTCCTGGCAAGCCATGGCTGATGCAGCTGCTTCACCAGCCCTGGGCTGACAGCAACTTGGGTTGGGAGGCTGGAGAGGAATGCCTCAGAGGTTGGGTGTCCAGCCCAGCTGCAGCTCCCAGCATATCTCCCCAGGCTCTGAGGACTGGTGTCCCCTCTCCCTCAGCTGTTGTGGCCCATGCTCATGAAATGGGGGTCTGGGGAATCCCACCCCCCCCTTGGAGTGTTTCCCCACTTCCTACATCCCCCAAGCCTGAGCCAACCTCTCCACAGCCTGCTCCGAGCCCCAGAGAGGTCCCTCTGGTCAAGCAAGGCTAATGAGGGGCCTGGGTCTCTGTCACCTGCCCCAGCCCCAGCCTGAGGATGGGCCAAGCTGGGATCCAGAGGGCCATCCCTTGTCTTCCACTTGTCCTCCACACAAGGCTGAGGAAGGAGCCCCTGATCTCCCTCAGAAGGTGGGTGGGAGAGAAGAATGCATGGCACTGACTTCCCTCCTTGAAGAATGTGCTGGGGGTAGAGCTGGGGGAGGGGCTCTGGTCCTCTGAGGGTGGGCCCTTCCAGGCCTGCGGAAGCCACTGGCCTAGATTGGTATGGGCTCCTACTCAGGTTAGGGAGACTGAGCCACAGTGCAAGATTCCTCTGTGAGGGGAAGACACTCAGCTGTGCCTCAGGGGTGTGACTGGGGCAAGAGCTTAGGCCCTGCCAGGTTATTCACATAGCCAACGACAGCTGGGTTGGAACCCTCAACCAGGGCCTGGGCCTATCCTTTTACTGGGTCACAGCCTTTCTTTGCAATTTCCCCTTGTCCTGAAGGACAGAGGCATCTCCTTAGGGGCCCCGGTCCCCATGTTGGGTGGCCAGTGAGATGCACCCAGACAAATAAGCAGCAAGGCCAGGGAGGGATGCTTCCCTACTTTGGGATGGTCCCTCAAGGTGGTGCAGACGGGGTGGGGGTGGTGCCCTATGGCATTATTCCCACCTTAGGGCCAGTCTCCCATGGCCATGGGGCACTCACAGCAGCCTAGCCCCAGGCATTTCTAAGTCAGGGAGGGTGGGTAGGGGTGGTGGGCCTTCCCCTCCTCTCACCCTCAGGGGTCCTCCAGCAAACAGACCTGGCCAGGGAGGTACAGAGAACAGTGCCTGAGGTCTGACAAGCATCATCTCCCCTCTAAGGAAAGCTCCGCACCAGCCAGGCAGGGAAGGGAGAGAACGGGCCTCTCCTGGGGGCCTTGCTTCCAGTCTAGCTGGGCTGGGCTGCACTACCCACTCTTTGGTCTCTTCCCAGCAACAAAAGAGTCTCTTTTTGTCCCTTCAGCTGCCTCAGAAGGAAGGCAGGAAGTGACCGTCTCTGCCGCTGGGTCTATCTCCTGTGGCCCTCCCATCAGACCCCTTGGCTCCACTCCAGTAGCCACTGTCTGAGCTCCAGCCTTTCTCACTCCCATCAGGACCACTGAGACAGCCTCCTCCCTCATCCTGACTCTAACCATTCTGTCCTTCACATGATGTTCCCAAAGCACATGGCTGCCACTCCACAAGCTCGGGCTCCTGGACCCAGTACAGGCCCCTCTTTTTGTACTTGAAGCTTTCACTCATCATGACCCTGACCCCTGCTACACACTCACACACCCACAGACACGTGCTCTTATATACAGATACACACACAATACTCATGCAGTCATTCACATACACACAAGCCCATTCCCTGCCCCCTGCCCCCCATTCCAGTCCAACTGGCCTATTTGCCGCCTTGCAGATGCTCCCGCCGGCTTTGCTCAGATCCTCCTCCATCCCTAGATGCTATCCCTCCTCTCCTCTGTCCTTCATGATGCCCAGTGTCATACGAGGCCCAGATGTGGGGCTGCTGCCTCCAAGGGGCCTTCCTCAGTCTCCTAGTCATCAGTCCCTGAAATGTTGCTGAATTTGTCCTGTGTTTACTTCTCTGGGAAGAGCGCTCCGGGTAGTGGGCCTGGCCCGTGTACCTCCCTCGCCCCCACAGAGCACATGCTCCATGAAGCAGGCCTGCCTCAGCCTGGTCTTGGCATGCCCAGCGCCAGCACAGGGACTAGCAGTGGGTTCAGAGTAAGAGCTGGGCCTGTGATTTCACTGGTGCAGATGATTCCGCCAGTGTGCCCCCAACACCTTCTCTGCCCCACAGTGATGGAACTTGGCCCTGACTTCCGGGGAGGCCTTCCCCAGGCGGGCTTCCCCAGGCAGGCCCGCTGGGCAGAGGCAGCATTGAGCCCAGGACCCCTTGCTTTCTAGGCCAGCTTGCCCTCCACTGTCACCCAGCATCTTGTCTGTTCAATAGGAAATGCTCATTGGAGTGAACTGAATTTTACGGGTACAGCGAGAACCCAGGCTTAGAAAGGCCCTGGCAGAGCCCTCACCTGGCCAATCTCTGTACCTTTCCCTTCAAATTCCTGTTGCTTGCTATCAGCCCCAAGGCCCTCTTGGCTCCAGGCTGCTGCCCCCAGCCCCCAGCAGGGCAGAATCACCGGCAGATTCACTGAGGGAGCCAAGGCCAATAGGCCAGCCCCTCCCCCGCCCTGTGGGCCCCTCCTCTCCAGGAGTCAGGGTCTAATGGAGCTTCTGATGTGGGAGGGAAAGCTCTCAAAGTCAAGCCGTGAAGCTTACCATTCTGGAAACGCGTGAATTTGTGTTGAACTCTCCAGGTCCAAAGGAGAACTCATCATTTCCTGCCCCCAGTCTTCTTCCTCTTCCTGACTTCCTCATGTCCACTAAGTGGCACAAACAGCCCCCAGACCCCCAGACCAGGCTCCAAGTGTTATCTCTGGCTTCCCTCGCAGACCCAGTTCCCAGCCAAGGCTTGTCTGTGCCATCCCACCCCTCTCCTCCACCCCCTGGTCCCTTCTACCTTCCCCCTACACCCCAGTCTGAGAGGCCCCTGCCTCCAGGCGCTGCTTCCAGCTCTCTGTCCTCCATACAGCTGCCAGGCTAGTCCTCCCTGGGGCACCTGTCTGGCCACAGCCTGCACTTCTGGATCTTTGATGGATGGAGAAGAAAAAGCAAGGGAGACCAAACTCCCCACACCCAGAATCTGCAACTACCCCTTCCCTCCCCCACTTACCCTGCAGATTAAACCACGAGTCAAGGGTGGGGAGAGACAAGAGACAAAAGATGTAGCCACTGCCTGCCCTGCTGCTTCTCGGAGGGGTGGGGAGAGGGGAATGCCAGGCAAGGAAACCACTGAATCCAGCTCAGGGGCTCCCAGATCTCCACAACTGAATCTGACGGCAGCAGGGAGGAGACCCTGGCCAACCCTGACCATGAGAGAAGAAGCAAGTGGCTCCCCAGGGTCTGGATGCCAGGGCTCTCAGCTGGGCTATGGCCTCATTCAGCTTCATTAGCCCAAGTCCCTCACTCTGGAGCTGGCACCCATCCCTTCTAAGACCCACAGCCTCAGCCTGGGATGCTGGGAGCATGGCCTGCTCCTCCTATGATCACCAGCCCAAAAGAGGGAAGGCAAGTGGAACAGAAACAAAGGAACCAAGTCAAGATCAGGCACCATTGTTTTAGAGCTAGAAGCATCTTATAGGTCTCCTAAATCTGTTCTTGTCATTGTACAGATGGGGAAACTGCGGCCATACAGAATGAATTGCCCAAGATCATCTGGGAATAAGTATCAGAATTGGGCCCTGAGTTCAAATTCAGTGTTCCCTCCACAAAAATCATTGAACTCAAACAGAAACTGGGCCCCACTAAAGCATCTATAAGGAAGGGCACCTATTGCCTTAGAAAACCACCTAGTAAGGTTATGTTTTGTTTTGCTTTATTTTTATTTTAACAATTTCTTGATTTCATTTTAATCTGGTCCAGGTATCATACTGGCCTCAGGGCTTTACTGAACCAAAAAAACAAAAGCCCCATTGAAGTCCAGAGGAGTAGAAAGGATGCTAGGCTTGGTGCCCCAGGGCCTGGGTTCAGAGTCCTCACTCTGCCACTAGCTCAGGCAAATCTGGAGGAAGAGGACACTGAACTAGATGCACCCTACCATCCCCTCCATCCCTGACATGTTGTGATTCCAAGTCATACAACAGACACCATGCAGCAGCCCTCCCCCATCACCTCTTCTGTCCTGAGGGAGCAGAGGAATGAGGAGGGAATGACGGCAGGGGAGAAGGGGGAGGGAAAATAAAGACCTAGCATCAAGGGCCTTGGGGAGAGGCAACAGTAATGAGCAGGTTTTCTTGTGAAAGCGGGCTTCCATATGAACTTTGGAAACAAAGCCAAGAAAAAAAAGACTTATCTAAAAGATAGGAGTGAGTCAAGGACAGTGTCTAGTGCAGCAATGTCAGCAAAATCAGAGATACGGGAATAAGACGTCCTTAGACATGCAGTGGGAACACTGCTAACAGGCAGGCCAGTATGAAATATGAAAGAAGAATAGACACAAAACAGTAAATGGGCCAGAGAGAGAAAATAGTAACACCAACTTAGTGAGGAAAAAAAGCCCAAGGACACACACAGGAAAGTGACACAGAAGCAGAACTCTCCATGGAAGCTGCAGATGTTGGAACCACAGACAAAAGGGAACCTCACAATAACATATCCCAGAAGGGATCGTCATCCATCAGGAGGCACAGAACTGAGAGATCAATGGACAATGAAAATAAAATTGAATAATGCCCAGAATTGTCACAGAACTTAGAAAACAATGAACAGGTATGTGGGTTAAAGTAGAAAGCTTGGAAGAGAGGTCAGAAAATTTCAGCTTTGGATTAGTCAGAATTTTAGAAAGTACACAAAAATAAGCAAGCAAAGAAATCTAACCTTAGAGGAGCTATAGAAAAGTGTTCCTGTGAACAAATACAGGCAAGTAGAAAAATTCACAGGATGCCAACAAGGCAAAATCCTATCAAGAATTCTTCTAGGGACACGATTGCTAAGTTTTAAAATGGTAAAGGCAAAGAAAGAACCCCTAAGCACCCAGGAAAAAAAAGAAAATTATATAAAAACACCACCTAAATATTGGTACTTCTCAGCCACAGGAGAAAGAAGACAAAGCAAATGGGACTATATATGATTCTTAAAGGCACAGGAGTAGATCTCTCAATTATATATCTTGCCACTATCAGTATATTCTGATAAGGAAGGGGAAAGGGGAAAGAGAAGGGGAAGGATGGGAAATAAAGATTTATAGAAGGCCCATTGTGCACTCAACACTTTACAAATATCTCATTTGATCTTAAGAATGCTGTGAGAGAAATTTGTACACAATTACAGACACAACATATGTGTGATGACCAACTTTGATAGATTGGACTCTTCTCAGCAATGCAGTGATATAAGACTCATGATGGAGAGAAATGTGTGCATCCAGAGAAAGAACTAGAAAGAACTAAGTTTATATCCAGATGGAAGCAAAATACCTGATCTTTTTCCTTTTCTTGTTTGGTTTTATGTCCTCTTTACCATTTTTCATTCCATCTGATACAATTTGTCTTTATAACCTGACTAATGTATAATGTGAAAGTATTTACAGATCCTATACTTGACTGTATGCCGCCTTGGGGAGGAGGGTAGGGAGGGGGACAGAATGTGAAACTCAAGGAATAGTGTAATTGAATCCTGTAAACTAAAAGTAAACAAACAAATTAATAAAAAAATAATAATTTAAAAACTATTTTAAAAATAAAAAAAAGAATGCTGTGAGGCAGGGGCTGTTTTTATCTCTATTTTATAATTGAGGAAATGGAGGCAGACAGAGTGAAATGACTTGCCCAAGGTCACAGAGCTAGCAAATGTCTGAGGTCACATTTGAACCCAGGTCTCCCGCACTCCGGGTCAAACACTCAATCTGTGCACTCTAGCGCCCCCTAGTTCCCTCAAAAGAATCTCTGAAAAACCTCAAAGAATTTATCCACAGAATTGAAGTACAAAGAGTTCAACCACCAGTAGAGGAGGAATTCTAGGTCAACAGAACAACAAATTCCTAAAAGTAATAACACACTTTTTAGCTTGAAAATCACAAAACAAGTCATACCACTGTGTGTAACTTTAATGGAAATAGTACACTTTGAGTTCAAAATGTACATTATGATCAGTGGAAAGAGAAAGGGGTTAAAATAGATCTATATTTATAAATAACTAAATTAAAACATAATTTTAAAAAGGCGAAGGAGGATATAGTATGGAGCAGCAAAAAGAATAGTGATTTTAGAGAACCTGAGGTTAAACCCTGTTTCTGCCACACCCTTCTCTGGGCCTCAGTTTCTCCCTCTGTAAAAGGGAGGAAGGTTGGATTAAGTAGGCAGTCAATAAAATTTATTAAGCACATACTATGTGTGCCAGGCACTGTGCTTAGCACTAGGGAAACAAAGAAAGGCAAAAGCCAGTCCCTGACCTCAAGATGTTCACAGTCTAATGAAAGAAAAAACACACAAGCAAATACAGGAAAACAAGCCATGGAGAGGACAAATTGGGAATGATCAACAGAGAGAGGGCACTGGCATCAAGAGGGTCTGGGAAAGGCTTCCTGTGGAAGGCAGGGTTTTAGTTGAGACTTAGAAGAAACCACTGGAATTGATTGAGCGAGAAGTGTGTGATACAGTTGGACCCCCGCACTTTAAGAAAATCCCTTTGGTGGCTGAATAGAGGATGGCCTGGAGGGGGGACAGAACTGAGGCAGGTCAATGCCTCCCCAGCAGCCAATGCCATAGTTCAGGTGTAAAGTGAGGAGGGTCTGCACCAGGATCTGGGAAGTGTCAGAGGAAAAGAGAGAGCATATTGAGGAGATGCTGTCAAAATGAAATAGATGACAGATGCTGCAGAGGTGAAATGGACCAGAGATGCTGCAGAAGTGAAATGGACAAGAGATGCTGCAGGGGGTGAAATGGACAAGAGATGCTGCAGGGGTGAAATGGACCAGAGATGCTGCAGGGGTGAAATGGACAAGAGATGCTGCAGAGGTGAAATGGACCAGAGATGCTGCAGGGGTGAAATGGACCAGAGATGGTGCAGGGGTGAAATGGACCAGAGATGCTGCAGGGGTGAAACGGACCAGAGATGCTGCAGGGGGTGAAATGGACCAGAGATGCTGCAGCGGTGAAATGGACAACAGATGCTCTAGAGATGAAATCCACAGACCTTGGCTACAGACTGGATGGGGAGGGTGAGAGAGATGGAGGAGTCCAGGATGACTCCAAGATTGAGAGGCTGGGGACTTGGGAGTATGGGGGTGTCCTGTACAGTAAAAGGGAAGGCATAAAGAGGGGAGCATTTGAGGGGGAAAGGTAATGAGTTCTGTTTTTGACATGCTGAGTTTAAGATGTCTACTGGAAGCCAGTGCTAGGCCTCTGGAAGGCAGTTGGAGATATGAGATCAGAGGTCAACACAGAGACTGGGGCAGGAAAGGTAGACTTTGTTATCATGGTCATTAAATCCATGGGAATTGATTGAACTAAAGTAGTAGAGAGGAAGAAGAGAAGAGACCCAGGACAGAGGCAGGACTCCCATGGTTAGAGGGTGTGATTGGGAGGAGGATCTGGCAAAGGAGTAGTCAGAGATATAGAAGAGACAGACAGACAGACAGACGAGACAGAGAGACCCAGAGAGAGTTAGTCCTGGACACCTAGAAAGAAGAGAATGTCCAGGAGGACAGAGTGACCAATAGTAACTTTGAAGGGGGCACTTTTGGTGGAATGATAAGAAGTCAGACTATATAAGTTTAAGAAAAGAGTGGCAGCAAAGGAAGAGGAAACATTTATTGTAGACTGACTTTTCTGGGAGTTTAGCCACAAAGGCAGGAGAGATAGGGGATGGCAGCTAGTGAGGGTAGATAGATGAGGTGAGGGTTTTTTAAGGATGGGGAAACAGTCATGTTTACAAGCATCCAGGAAGCAGCCAGGAGACAGGGAGACATGGAAGTTAAGTGAGAGAGAGGAGAAATGAGGTAAGGGCAATCTGCTGGAGGACCCACGATGGAAGGGGATCATTTGAGCAAGAAAAGAATGGAGACCTAGGATGGGGACCATCTCATATGAGGTAGGGATGAGGGAGGAGATCGCAGAGGAAGGTCTCTGAGGGATGGGAGATGAGGAGGGGAGAAGGGGAAGCTCATGGTGAATGGTCTCACTTTTTTTCTGTAAAATACAAGGCAATGGTCTCAGCTGAGAGGGTGGAGGGAGGGGAGCCATGGGAGGTTTGAGGAGGGGATCTAATTAGGGAGGGGTAAAAGGATTGCCTTGCAGGAGTGAGAGCCCATCAAGATTGTGTGAAATAAATTTGTCATGGACCCAGGAGGAATGGTTGCATTCTTTTCTCAACCCTCATTTGTCAGCAAATGGGTAAGAGTACATCTACAATTCCATTCCACTCTATTCACTGCTATGCCAAGAAAGCTAAACTCCTATTTCCCAAAATGAGAGTCAAGCTCATAAATCACAAATAATTCATGTCTTAAAAGAAATGAATTTAATTCACTAAATAGTAGCAGGAGTTGTAGGAGAGTCATGTGATTGTGACTCACTTCAGATAATGTGAAGAGAAAACCTGAAGAGATTTTTAACCCTTTATATCCAAGATGGTCTGAATTCCTGTATTAAAAGAAAAAGTCAAACAAAACCAGCAAACAGCACTATATTTAATAGTAAAAGATATTAATGGCCTAGCACAAGGTTGTTCTAAAATATATCATACAACTACAATCTCCATGAGAGAAGAAGCAGGAATTGACTCTAGTGCTACTGAGCATGGATGAGGAGAGGCACACAAGCAAGAAATCTTGGCCTAGAGGTTCACAGAACCTGCTGAGACTGGGCCCTCACTGCTGCTAGGCAATCCCTCCACTTTAGCCATGTGAACTCCTTGTTTCATTCATTCGGTTTTCAAGGTCCAGCCCCATGTACAACAGATGATGGCGAAGCCTCCTGAAGCCCTCTCAGGCATCTCTACCTGGAAGTCCCACAAGCACCTCTTACTCTGGGTGTCCAAAATGGTGCTTAGGATTCTTTCTTCCAAACCTGCTTATCCTGCTGACTTCAACTGTCTCTGGCCCTTCCATTTCCTCAGTCTCCCATGTTTGTACCCTTGAAATTCTTTTGTACTTTTCCTTCCCTCTCTCTTCTAACCAGTAACCAGGTCCCATTACTTCCCTCTTGACCCTCTCTCTGAATCTGCCCTTTGATCTCGCTTCCTGCTGCCCTCATCCTAGTCCCAGCTCCTCACCCCCACCCACCTGGGTTGTGGCAAGAAACTTCTTACAAGTCTTGGTGGGCACTAAAACCCAGCAAGCACCACCTCCTAGGTCTGACACTCAAAGCCCCTCCCCCTCCCCAATTTGGCTCTAACGTGCCTTTGGAAACTTCTGTCATATTGCTGCATAATCTTGCCGGGCAAGACTCTTCACCAGCACGGGACATGGGCAAGGGGATGCATGAATGTTTAACTACTGTCTATGAAAACACATGACTAGTTTTGAAGTCTAATCTGCATCGTTAACTTTTTCTCCAGCATTTCCTTAAGCCCAGATAACAACCAAACCATCAATCTAGCTCTGATTGGTAGTGTTTACCAACTTTTAAGGTATAAATGCTCACACTGAACCTTGAACAATTGGCTCAGGAAAGGCTGACCCCAGCACAGCCCTGGCCATGGCTCAGGCCATCTCACCTTCCTTGATCTCTGACCTGGAGGGAAGTTGTCCCATCCAGATGTCCCTGTACTATCCACATAGAAGAACTTCTTCTATTCCATTTGGTCATTAAGGGAATGTTGGAATCTCCTTTCTTGGTCCTGGTGTGTTGCTTTGTCCTTAAAGCTACAGTTTAAATCTTGAAAAGTGACAGTCCAGCTATCCTCCCGGTCAGGCTCTGGGCTCCCAGCACATTCTAGGAATGCTCTGTATGATCCCAGAAGAGAGGATCCACAAAATGACCTGGACTGTCTGCTGCGTCACGGTGTGGCTGTAGCTTCCTGGAGAGAACACCACCTTGGGAGCGTTCCTAAGGGCAGCTGAGCATATGGAAACAACACCCCATGCTTGACATTCTATTGCTGAGTGTGTCTTGGGTTCCTGCTTTCGCAGCCATTATCCCTGAACTCTGGCTTCACCTCACATCAGTTTTACATTTCATTTTTTTAAATAACAGGGAGCAATTTGATTTGTCCGGCTCCTGCTTCTTGTTAGACTATAAGCTTTTGGCTTCAGGGTCCTAAAGGGAGGAATGGGCTCCGAGGTCCACTGTGAAGGCTACAGAAGATCTCACAAGTGAGGTGCCGGTGCTGCTGAACTCCTTCTAAGAAAGGGCTCAAATACTTATTTACATGCTGCTTTCCTTCCTATACAAAAGAGAGACCAGCTGCTTGTAGGAGCTTCCAGCCTGTGCAAAGAACAGAGATGGTCACACAGCACCCCCAGTCTCACTACCTTGGACTGGTTTTGGAGAAACTAAGGAAAACCCAACACTGCCATAGATATAAATTGTGTTTAGCTGGTTAATTGGCTGAAGAAGGCCCTGAACCAGTGACCAAAGGCCCCACACTCCTCCTTACCAGCAGCAGCAGACACACACACACACACACACACACACACACACACACACACACACGCCTGGAGCAGAGCGTGGGCATTCTGTCAGACCATGCACATGGACAAAGCAGCAGCCCAGTTAGCCAGCATCTGGCCTTGTCTGCTCCAAGCCAAGGCTTAATCACTGTTCGCTGAATGGATGACAGCTCTCTGGTTTACATCCACATAACAAAGTGTTGACTGAACTTCGGTCCTGGATGTAATGGGGGGGAATTCCCAAGTGCTCACTTACCAAGGGTCTGATCTAATGGAGCTGACCCAGGCCAATAAGAGGACCCAGCAAACCCCAAAGCCCTCCCAGAGCTTATGCATTGGCTACCCACCCACTCCCAAGGAGGTGGGGCCCCAGTTTAGAGCTGAGGCTAGCTATGAGGCTAATTTACTACCTTAAGAGAGCCACCCACCCCAGACCCAATCGGCTGAACCTGGTAGTCCTGCCCAGCCAGAGGGAGCCTCCCCACAGTGAAGGAGAGAAACTCTGGGTTAGATGGGTGGGAAGCCTCCTCTCAAAGGCTTTCAGCACCAGGAACTTTCCAGATCCCACTTCTGAAGTGACTGGAGCTTGGGGGAGATTTGGAAGAACATGGCATCCATTGGGGAAAGAGGTCTGGAGTCAGAAAGGCCTGAGTTCAAAATCTGCTTCTGACACCCCAGCTCTGTGGCCAGCATTCCCTCATCTGTCCAGTGGGCATGACAGTAGCTCCTCCCAGAATTGTGGGGGTGCTCCAATGAGATCACGGTCTGTCAATGCTCTGCAGACCAGAAGGCATTCCAGACACATTAGCGTTGCTGTGTTTCTAAGGCCTCTCTGCAGCAGTACTGGGCTGGAAAGCCCAAATGCAGGAGGCAGGCAGGCAGATGCCAGATGTGGGGAGGGGTCATTCACCTCAGCTTTTTGCTCCATCACTCCCAGCCCCTCTATCCACAGGGCCTCAGAGACAGTTGGAATGGCAGGACCCTGGATCTGGGAAATGAACCAAGCACCCTGGGCTGAGGCTAGAAAACCTAGAACCCAGGTAGATAGGTTCAGGTCAGAGCTCCAGCTTCTGGTGCCCACATGTCCACTGTGGCCTAGGCTGGCCTGACTGCTAAATGGGTCCTATGCATGTGAGGAGAAAGTTCCCAAACCTGGCCTGTGAAGAAGCCCCTGGGCCTGGGCCTGGGATGAAGGATTCCTGCTGGCATGTGGGCAAGGGACCAGAAGTAATTCCAAAGTTAGGACAGCACCTGGGGTGTGAGGGGGTGGGCTGTGAGGAGGAAGGAAGGACTCAGCATGGCTGTTTCTCAGGCTCCTCTGCCTGGTGCCCCAACCCAGTCTCCCAGGAACTCATCGCCTACCACATCCAGCCTAAAGGCCACTCAGTGCAGGGCTGGCTATCTGGAGGAACAAAACACCAGGTCCCTTCCTCTGCAGAGTGGACAAGGGCCAGGAGTCAGTGGAGGTGGCACCCAAGACCCATCTGGGGAAGAGAACAGGGCAGAGATAGCAGGACCCAGAGGGAGGCTGGAAGGCTTGGTTTAAAGGGAAAAAGTCAGAATGTGCCCTGAACAGTCCCAGAGAAACTGGGCCAGAAATGGAACATCCTTGTGGGGAGCTGGGATTCCCATGTCAGTTCAGACTGTCTGTCTCTCTGTCTCTCTCACACTCACACACAATACAGTATCCAATTCTGTTTTAGTAGTAAGAACCTCTGCTCCCATCCCCATATCTCTGAAATGAGAGAGACATCATTGTCTAGTGGGAACAGCCATGACTGGGAGTCAAAAAACCTGGGTTCAAATTCTGACTCAAGTCCCTTCCCTTTTCCCTCAGTTTCCTCATCTTTTAACATAAAGTGCCTGTGCTGGGCATGGCATTTACTGGGGGGGGGGGGGGAAGGGAGACACAAAAGAAAAACTCTATCCTGCCCCTGAGGAGCTTCAGGTCTGCTGGGAAGAAATGCTGAGCGCATACTTAGCTGAGGAAAAGTACAGATATGAGGCAATTCACAGAGAGAAGGGAGGGGGTGGCAGAGGAAGAGACAGAAAGGAGAAGGGGAGGGAGAGAAGGAAAGAAGGGAGGGAGGGAGGGAGGGAGAGAGAGAGAGAGAGAGGAAGGAAGGAAGGAAGGAAGGAAGGAAGGAAGGAGAGGAGAGAGAGAGACAGAGAGGGAGAGTGGGAAGGAGAGAGGGGTGCAGACAGGTAGACTCTCTGGGTGGAGGCACGAGCCAATTAGAGGGTTAGCCCAGATGATGCCCTGGTCAGTGATGGCACCCAGCAAAATGGGCACCTAAGGGAGGGCCTTTGGCAGTGCAGGCTTTACCACCACTGAGGATGAGCTCCACCCAGCAGAGGCTGACTTAGCTCCACTGGGAATGCTGTACCCCACGAGGGTCTGTCCAAGCTTTTCTTTTAGCCAAGGGACTGGGCATGAACATGCCTTTGTTTAGCCATGTCCAACTCTTTGTGACCCCATGGACCATAGCACGCCAATGCTGTTCATGGGGTTTTCCTGCAAAGATACTGGAAAGGTTTGCCATTTCCTTCTCTAGCTCATTTTACAGATGAGAAAGCTGAAGCAAACAGGGTGAGGTGACTTGCCCAGGGTCACACAGCTGGTGAATCTCTGAGGCCAGATCTGAGCTTAGATCTTCCTGACTCCAGGCTCTGCACTGTGCACTGTGGTGCCACCTCACTGCCTCTGAACATGCCTTTAGCCCAAAGCTAAAGCACGCACACTCTCATACTAGGTGCAGCTGAAGTAGTGGGGGAATGCTTGGTGAGATGTCCCAGAATCCTTTGTGGGCCAGGCCCCTTCCTGGGGAGACATCCACCCTCCATTTACCCCCTCAATGTGGACACCTTCTTTTCTGACCTTTCATCTGTGAACTGTGACCTCACACAAATCCAAGGTTGTTCATCCTTCCAGAACCTCCACAGTCTCTCTGAATGGGAGTCTCAGAGAAGCCGGTTTCAGATCCCAGCTAGTAAATTATAGGCAGCTGGTAGCTCAGTAGGTAGATTACTGAGCCTGGAGTGACACAGACCCCAGTTCAAATCCTTCTTCAGATACTTATTAGCTGTGTTGTCCTAGACAGGTGACTTAACCTGTTTGTCTCCGTTTCCTCAAAGTAAAAATGGGGATTATAATAGCACTGCTTTTGTAGGGTTGTTGTGGGAATCAAATGAACTCTAATTTGCAAAGCATTTAGCACAGTGCCCGGCATATAGTAAGTGCTATGTAAATGCTTAGTCTCTCCTTCCCAGCTCTGCCAATGACTCCGAGTGACCTTAAACACACAGGCCCCCTCTCTGAGCCTCAGTTTCCTCCTCTGTAAAACAGAGATTGGACTGGCAATTAGAAAGCTTTCCATAGGAAGGGCAGCCTGTGAATGCCAAGGTTGCCACAATTTCTCTACATCTAGGCTTGCTTCTATGTAGCCTTCTCCAGGCCCAAAGGCAACAATGTTTCCCAGGGAAAGCTCTTGCCCTCTCCTGGCCTGGATCCCAGAGCTTCAACTGTCCCAGAGCCTGCTGGACAGCTCCCCTCAAAACAAACATTCATTTAGAAGGAGGAAGGCCGGGGTTGGAATCTGACTTTTGTTTCTTACTAGGAGGCTGTGTGACCCTAGGAAGTCAATGAACCTCTCTAACTCCCAGCACCATTGGCTGTGATCTGTATGAGTGAAAGGACCTCAGCCACTGGGATTTCCTCATACTGCTCCCTGCAGTAATGCTTTCTGTGTGAGAGGCATTCAAACTTTGTGCAGCAACACCTACTTCTCCTCCCCCCCAACCTTCTTCTCCTTTTTTTTTTTTAACAAAAGAAGTTGTCTCCATTTTCATAAATTTTCTGAGCTTGTATTTTCTCCAAATAAAATTAAGGGGGGTAGTTAGATGGCACAGTGGATAGAATACCAGCCCTGGAATCAGGAGGACCTGAGTTCGAATCCAACCTCAGACATTTACTGGCTTGTGTGACCTTGGGCCCATCACTTAAGCCTGATTGCCTTGAAAAAAACAAGAAAACCAAGATTTTATTACAATTGTATAAAACAGACAAATCTTGATCATAAAACAATGTAATGTATACGTACTTATTTTTTTCATTTTTCACATTTGTAACTTATGAAGTAATATTATTAATATGCTTGTGTGCCTTCCATCTATTCTCTATGTATCTAGCATATCATTAAAATGCCTGGGAGCTCCCTGAGGGCAGGGCCTGGAACAGAAGAGCTGTTGATCTGGGTTAGGGTGGGGGTGGGGGGCCAAACCTTTTACCCCCATAAGACACAATGATTCCACTGGGGCCCTGTCAGTCGGTTCCTCTTCTCCCCTCACCCCACTTCCCCTCTCGCTACAGAGCCATCTTTCCCCTCCTTCCCTGATAAAAGGACTGAATGTGCTTTCAAGCAGCCCTTCTCTCAGGGTTTGAGCTGAGACTGACAAGTGACAGGAAATAAAGAAGCTCCTTCACCCTAGCCCATCCCCCACCCACACCTCCTTCTTTCCTTGGACCCGTGGGGAAGGGGGATCTCCAGTACAAGCTGGAAGAGAAGACCCACTTCAGAGGCTGAAGCAGCCTGGCCTCATTTGGAGGCAAAGGAGACCTAGGCTCTTTGGGGTGAAGAGGCCCAGGAAGAGGACTGGGAGAGGGAGTGGAGCAGACAGACAGCAGCCCATGTATGGCACTTTGCCTCCTCTCTTCCTGGCCTGGCCCACTGCCATTCACTGCCTCCACCCAGCCACCCTGCTGCACCCTGGGGTGCTTGATCTTTCATTTTCTGAAAAGGATCAATGGGGTCTCCACTTATTCGTGAACTGGTTTAAGTCAGGCAGAGCTGTGCAAAACTGTCAGGAGACCAGTGGAAAACATGATCATCTCAGCAAGCATCAGGGGTCAGGGTACAAAGCCAGGTTCTGTGGGCTCAGAGAAGAAAACACCAGTGTCTGCCTTCAGGGGGCTTCCTGCCACTAGGGCAAGGCTAGGTGGAACAATCTCTCTCTCTCTCTCTCTCTCTCTCTCTCTCTCTCTCTCTCTCTCTCTCTCTCTCTCCCCTCTCTTGGACTCTCTCAGGCCTATGCTAGGAATCTGTTAAATCCTAAAATGTATTAGAGGGGTGTATGTACGTGTGTGTGTGTGTGTATGAAAGAGAGAGACAGAGAGAGACTGAGACAGACACACACACAGAGAGAGAGAGAGAGAGAGAGAGAGAGAGAGAGAGAGA
>NW_027185759.1:1109138-1110683 GCF_028583685.1 Petaurus breviceps papuanus | reverse complement strand
TGTGTGTGTCTGTCTCAGTCTCTCTCTGTCTCTCTCTTTCATACACACACACACACACGTACATACACCCCTCTAATACATTTTAGGATTTAACAGATTCCTAGCATAGGCCTGAGAGAGTCCAAGAGAGGGGAGAGCTCAGTTCCTGCTAGAAGGAAGCAGGCAAGGTAGCCTTGGGGTTTGACCCTGAAGGAAGGGAAGCTCCTAAGGAAGTCAAAATCTAGAGCAGGCAAGGGCAGGGATAGGTGCCCAGAAGGGTGAGAGGGCAGGAGGGCATCGAAGGATGAGAGCATAGGCCAAGTTTGACTAGGCCACAGCAAATGCAAACAAAGCCTGTGGTTTCAAAGATGGAGGCCAGAGGACCCATCTCACATTCAATTCAGCAATCATTAATGGCTTATTGTTTGCTGGTCAGCGCTGGGACTACACTTCACTTTTCAACCAACATTCTCCCACCAACATCGTCTTTCAAAGAAGCCCATGGTGATTCCCCATCCTTACAACCCTCTCCACAGGGGCCACACCTGCCCATTCACAGAGGCCAAAGGAGAGGGAAGCACAGCCTCTGGTCAAAGACTTCTCAGTCCTCTTCACAGGGCCAAACAAGACCATCTTTCCTCTTTCCCGATTGCCAGACCTTCCCAGCACTCCCCAGACCCTCCTGGCATTCCCCAGACTCCCCAATTCACTCTGCAAACTTCTCAAATTACTTTCATGTTGAGTTTATGGTCAATCATAACCCCTGGGTCTATTTCTTATAAACTGCTGTGAAATTAGCTCTCTCCGTTTCTTGTTTTTGCCTTTGAGTTTCAGCAGAATCCACACACTGGACTGTTTTTTACATTTCTCCCTGTGAGTCAGCTCCTTCTGCTAGCCCATCTGACTCAGTTTGACTTTTGATTCTCATACCTGCTATATAACTGACTTCATTCCCCAGTCTTGTGTCAGATCCAAGCATCACCTTCTCTGCCTTTAGCTAAGCACCCCATTCTGTATAACTGGCTCTCCATTATCCAGTGGAAGGCACTGAAGTCCCAATGCCCCCCTCCTCTCTGCCTTGGCACTGCCCCCCCCCCATTTTGAACAGAGAAGCTACACTTGACCTTCCTCAGAGCCAACCTGGAGAAAGCTGTGATGGTGGCAGAGTAGAGATTCTCCTGCCCCACTTCCCAACCTGGGATTCTCAGAGGCCAGGTAAGTCTGCATGAACTCAAGGGGGGATTCACAGGGCCTGGAGTGCAGCTTAGTTTACAGATAAGGAAACTCAGGTTGAGGGTGCTGAAGTGATGCCCAGAATCACACAGCTGGTCAATGAAGGGGCCCAGAGGATGAGGAGCTCCTGTGCCCAGCCAGGATACTGCACCATAGGAGGAGCAAAGGCAGGTCTGGAGGGAGAGAAGGCAGGGCATGGGCACAGAGGTGGGAATGACTGGGATATGCTAAGGCTAATCACAGATTAAACCCCCTGGTACAGAGAACATGTGTAGAATGGAGGTGGGGGGAGGAGGGCAGCAATGAAGGGGAGGGGAGGGGAGGGGAAGGAGG
>NW_027185759.1:1100656-1108738 GCF_028583685.1 Petaurus breviceps papuanus | reverse complement strand
GGGGACGGAGGGGAGGCTAAACTCATGGAATGGTAAAATGTTAGGACTGCTTCAAGGCAGCACATCACGATGGAAAGAATTCCAGATCTAGAGTCAAAACCCCTGCGATGAAATCCTAGTTCCACCTGTCATTCCCTGTGGAACCAGAAGTCCCTTTGTCTCTGGTCCTCAGTTTCCTCTTCTGTAAAATGAAAGTTTGGGACCAGAAGGCCTCCTAGCCCTTTGCAGCTCTGATTCTCAGAGCCTGGGCAGGTCCCTTGGAGGCCAGGAAAGAGCAGCAGGGTCAGCGCTCCAGCCCTGTCTGCAAGCTCTTACCCCACTGCCCTCCACCGACTTGCCTAGAACAGAGAGGAGGTTCACCTTGGTGCACAAAAAGGGTGCCATGGCAGGGAGCAAAGGCTGATTGGGAAGTCAAGCAATACCCTGGGAGAGCAGGCTTCTGTTCCTGCTCAGGATCAGAGGAGCCCTGGCCTGGCGCTGAGTGGGGCTGATGGCTGCTGCTGCCCTCCCACCCACCGGCCAACCGGCCAGTAGCCAGCCTGCAGAGATGAGTCAGAACCTGGCAGAGCTTGGGAGGCAGCTAGGCTCTCCAGTGGTGGGGCCCGGGCAGCTGCCGAGTCATGCTCACAGACAAGCTCAGCAGCCCTGCCTTCGGGGGCAGCAGACGGGCTCAGGCTCATGGCAGATGCAGTCCTCAGGGAGGCCCCTGGGAGCTCAGCACCTGGGCCTCAGCTGATCAGACAGGGAGCCAGGACAAATGGTGAGGAATCAGGCTCCCAGGAAGCTCCCTTCTAAATGGTGCCCTCCCAGCATGTCCCAAATTGCACTGCTGCGGTCCTGTCCCCCATGACCCAGGTGGGGCAAGGCCAGAAGGTCCCACCACGCAGCGATCCCAGGCTCTGTCTCTCTGCTTCACTTGGTCTTTAAAATGACATCCTCAAATCCATCAACAAAGTACTCACTGGATGCAGGTATTCAAATTCCACAAGTGTTTATTAAGGACCAGATTGTGCAAAGCAGTGAGCCAGGCTAGCTCTGAAGGAGCCCCAGAGGGTGAGTGAGACCCGGTCCCCACCTCCATCCCTGTGTCCCTCCACTATGAAATCAGGAGTGAAGGTTCCTGGGGGTGGTGCAGACCAGCCCCTCCATCCCGCAGGCTGATTTGCCCAGCGACCCCAGGGGTTCTCACAGCATATGTATTCATTCACACACATACCAAACACTCACATATCCATCAGACCCTTCCACACAAGCAGCATGGAGGCCAGCACCTGGCCCTAACCCCGATTCAGAGACGGCTGGGCTGAGCCTCCCAGCCATGGCTGAGGAGCAGAAAGGGGGAGAGGAGCCTCTCGAGGGCCCCAGACCACCCTGCAGCAGAACAAAGATGCCTGTGTCTACAATGACCCAAGTGGGCAGCTCCTGAGGCTGTCTGCCCCTTCCACGGAGGGCCAGTTCTCATTGTGGAGGTCTTCATGATCTCATACCTCAGTTTGCCACTTTGTAGCTTCTGCCTCTAATTCTTAGCCAAATACACCAAGCCTCTTCCTTTTTCCCAGATCAGACTTTCCCACACTGGAACCTAGTTCTCATGTCCCCTTGAGCCGCCCTCCCTAGGCTAAACATGTCCAGTTCCTTCAACAGTTTCTCATATGAATAAATAGGCTACAAGCTCTTCTCTGTGCTGGCTGCCCACCTCTGAACACTCTCAGATTGCCAATGTCCTTAAACCAGGATTCCCAGAGCTGAGCACATTCCGACCAGCGCAGGGAACAGAGGGACTGTCCCCAGCCCAAGCCCAGATCCCAGCAGCCTTCTGATTCATCTTGTCCCAGTGCTGACCCATATGGAGCTCACAGGCCACTCGAACCCACAGATCTCTTCCCGACAAACTTCTGTAATTACTGATGAAATGCTGAACAGAATTGAAGAACGAGGGTGTTTACCTTTTCTAGAACAGGGTGGCTCTGTCAGCTGACAGTGATACTATTTCTGTAGAAATCTACAGGCAGAATACATTTCTGTGATGACTAAGTGGGGACAGCAGCACAGGTGGTATGGTTCAAGAGACGATCCCTACCACCAAGACCACTTCCCTCCTCCCCTGTCCCCACGGTTCTACCATCAACGATCCATTTGGAAGCCTAGCTGCCCCAAGAGGCAGCAGAGAGATACCCACAGGCTATAACACAGGACCAGTGACAGCTTTGTGCATAAGAAACAAAGATAGCAGCATGGCCTCTGGAAGGCTCTAGATGCAGACGCAGAGGCCAAGGCCAAGCCTACCTCACTCACTGGCTACGCGAGTCAACTCTCAAGGAAGCTACCTGACCTTGCTGGGTCTCATCTTTCCTATCTGAAAAGTGAGGGACTCTGAGGGTCCTCTCTGCTTCATGTACTTTCTCCTGGATGGAGACCTGAGCCCTGGGACCCTTGGATGGAGACCTGAGATGACTCTGGGCCCACATCTCTCAGGTTTGTAGCTAAGGCAGCCCTGCCAGACAAGCCAGGCGGGCTCACCCTCTCCACCCCCCCGTCCCCCCCCCCACATACACACCGTCCAGGTGCCTCATACTGGACAGTATAGTAAGTTTCCTTCAGAAGCCAAGTGCCCTCCAGCTCAGTCAAGGAGACTTGCCTAGCTTGGGAGTCTGAAGCACCAGGTCAGTCCAGAGCCCAGGGCCATGGGAGCAGGCACCAATTCCCCCAGGACCCTCAGTTGCTGCCATCTGCTCTGCCTGAGGAATTCTGCAGTCTTTTTGGGGGGCCTGTCCATGATGAATCTGCCCAGAGAGAGGCTGCCCTGGACCTGCAGACACTTGAAGGAATCTCCCATAAGGGGGGTGCAGAGAACTTCCTTCAGGAGGGCTGGACAATAATGTCTCAACCAAAGGAAGGCACAAGGCCAGGAATGGTCAACACTGGGTTGTTCCCATTATTGTGGGCTCTCAGCTGAAGGGACTCCAAGTGAAAGGGAGCCCAAGGGGGCCTCCTGCCTCGGCCTGAAGACCTCCAGTGAGTGGGAAGCCCTCATCCCTCAAAGCAGTTTGGCTTTCTCTGAGACACACTCCCCACACTGCTTGGTGAACCCTCTGGGGAAAGCAGGACAAGATCAACCTCCCTATCCTATGACAAGCCTTCAGCCTGGAAGAAAGCTCTCCCATGCCCAAGACCTTCTCTTCTCCAGACTGGAACATGACAATGGAGAGGAGGAGGGGAAGGAGGAGGAGGAGGAGGGGAAGGAGGAGGAGGAGGAGGGGAAGGAGGAGGAGGAGGAGGAGGAGGAAGAGGAGAGCTAATCTGTCTCCAGGGTTTTCAGGTTCACAGGATCCTTCTCCTGACTGCATTCCCCTCTTCATCCTGACCACTTCCTTTCATTGCCCTTGGTCACCGCCCTGTGGGGCAGGCCCGAGCTTGGGGACCTCCTCCTTTACACAAGGCATCACCAAGATCTGTTGCTAGCCTGCTTCCCATGACCCCCCGCTGGATGCATGAAGAGAATGCTGGGCATGGGCCATTCTTCTGGTGATAGGAAGTCCATCTGAGCACATAGAGGAGGGAGGAAAAGGGGCTTTTATGTCCATGTGTGGAGATGCTCCTGGAGGGTCCTCTGTTCCCTCCTTGGGGAGAGTGAGCCCCCCCTGGCTTGTCTGCCCAGAGGTCCCCCCCCAGCTGTGGCTTTGAGGAAATCTCAGACAATGACTGCTGGAGGTTCCAGAGTAGAGGGCACCCTTGGGGGCCAGGAAGGGAGACACTGGCCATGGCCAGCTCCATTTGGCCAACAAGGCTGCTCTCTATGACTGGCTGGGAGGTTGTGGAAGGGCAGTGGCCCTAGGCTCCTCAGCACTGTTCCCACCTCCAGCTTTGCCAGGGCCCCAAGAGGACCCTTCCAACCATCCAAGAATCTATATCCCATTCCACCCCTGGCTGAGTCCCAGTAATCCCAGTTAAGCTAGTGGTCAGTACGTCCAAACCAAGGCTTCCCTGAGCTGTTCCAGGAGGAGCTGACCTGAGCCTTAAGAGAAGCTACTCATGAAACCAGGATCCCCCAAGGCCCCTCTGCTTGAGGTTGAGGGTGCATTCCATCTGGAGCCTCAACCCCCACCAGCTGAACAGGAACCCCAGATATCCTGGCTGGGTTGGGCTAGGCTAGTACCTTCTTGTCCTCAGTCTCCCTCGGGCCTTGGGCTCCTTGCCTTGGGCCTGGAGACCTTCAGCATGCTGTTGGAGGAGGACTTTGAAAATATCTCTGAAAGAGTCCTTTAAGAGGCTGCCTCCCCCACACAGAGATTGGCAAATAGCCCACAGATGAGGAACTAATAGTGTGGTGCTGGGGAAAGGGCACCAAGAGGAAGGCATCCTGGCTGCTTGCTGTCCCCCTCGTCCTGTGGAGGACCCCCAGGCCCTGAAGCCTCCAAAGGAAAGGCTCATATGAGGCAGCCCCATCCAGGGCACAGAGAGATGGAAAACCAGAGGTGGGCACCCACATCCTCAGCCTGCACAATGCCATCATTCTCCCACTGAACCGCTGGCTTTCCTTGAGTCAGCCCAGGCTTGCAGCTCAGGGATGACAAGGCAGAGCCAGCTGGACCCTGCCAGAGATGCCAGAGAGCCACAAACAAAGCCCAACAACCTTCCAGCCATCAGCCCCTTTGCCCCCTTGATGGAGCTGTCAGGCTGGCCTCAGCCACTCACAGTGCCCTGAAGCCCACCCCCTCCAGCACCTTAGAGGGCAAGCCTAGCCCCTGCCTGTTCCCCATGAGCCTCCTCATCTCTTCCCAGGCTGGATTCTCCCCCAGAAAGGGGCTTCGGTCTCAGGGGAAGGCTGGGCCAAAGGCCTTCCAGCAAGTCACTCTGGGAATCTTGAGTCCCTGCTCATTTCAGCAATAAAACCATTATCCATGCATCTGTTAGCCACAGCTCCATTTGCTGGAAGGTGGAGGGAATGCCTCAGGGAGGCCAGGAAGAAAAGGGCCAAGCCAGGGGTTGGGGCAGAACCTGCCTGAGCGAGGAAGCAGGCATTGCCGACAGGGCCTGGGAAGGAGCTGGCAGGGTGTGTGTTTGTGGGCTGAGATCTGGAACCCAAGCCCTCCTGCTCTGGTCACCCTCTCGATAGGGCTTTTTATGGCTTCTTAGTTGGTTTTTCAGTTAAGACCCTTCAGTTTCATCTCAGGGGGCTGCCAAGGCCTTTGAGGGATTAAGTGACTTGCCCAGGGCCACCAAGTCAGTCCATGTCAGAGGCAGAAAGTCATCCTGACTCAAGGCCTAATGTCCTATAGGCCCCTCTCAGGCCTCAAGGAGTCTGACTCCAGAAGAGGAGCTCAGTTCCAAGGGAAAACTCAGATTCCCTGAAGACCTGCTGAAGCCCTATTCCAAGGCCTCTCTCTCTGTGGTATGGATATATCCCTGGAGGGGCCCAAACCCACCAAGCTGCTGCCAGAACAGCACCAACTCTGTGGACCATCTGAGGACCCTGGAAGGATGGCAGGAATTCGGAAACCCACCCACTTCCAAAGGCCAAGAAGGATCGTGATCTGCTCAGAGGAGAGACTTCCCAACTGGAATGTTTGCAAGTCCTGAGGCAATACTTCAGTAACATTGGTAACATTGCCAGGCTGGGGCTGGTCCTATGGAGGAGCCCCCTTCACTGGTCTGTGGGCTCAGCTCATTTCCTTGCTGCCCACTTCCAGGGCCACTACAGGCTGCAGAGGACCTTTCTCATAAGACCCCCACCAGGCAGACAGGAAGGGAATGAGTTCCAAGAGGGGACAAGTGTTTGCCAGGCCATGCAAGGCAAGTCTGACTGCTACATTCAAAGCCAGGGCTGCTGTCACATCACACACTTCATGATCATGGCCATTTTCTATCATCTCTGGGACATGGCACCTGGACAACTTCTGAAGGAGAAGAGTGATTCTGCTCAGTGGCTGGATGAAGGCTGGTAGGGGCTGCCCAGCAGTGCCCACCTAGAACCCCAGAACTCAAGCTAGGAACTGGGGATGTGTGGGGAGGAGAAGGCAGCCCAGATAAAGGGCTCCCCCGGGGCCCTGGCACCTTCAAGCCAGTGCACAATGCCTCTGCTGCATCAAGGCCGGGGGACCCAGTTGCCCCAGTCAACCAGCACTGTGGCTGCACCCCAAGAAGGGAGAGGGGGAAGATCCCCGATTCTCAGCCCTGAGACTTTCCAGCTCCCACCTACACATTCTTAGTATGGGAAAGCCAGAGGCAGCACAGAAGCTGCCTACCATTAAGTGGGCGGGTAAGAAACAGAGAGGAGCTGCTGCTGGCAAAGAGATTGGCCCAGGGGCCACCCAAGCCAGGCTCCCAGCCCAGTCTGGTTTCACCCTGCAGCTGGACAGCAGCTTCCTTTTCCTTATGGTGTGTGCCAGTGTGTATGGGTGACTTCAGAGCTAGGCACCATGGCCACCCTCCACCCCCCCCACACACACACTCCACAGAGTAGGACAAAAGGGGGGAGGAGGAAGAGGGGGCAGCCACAGAGCAGTTCCCCAGGAAGGAAAGGGCCTGATTGGCTGGCACACAAGAGCTAAGGTCCTCTAGAACAACTTACACAGGTGTGTGCTCAGCTCTGCAGGAGCACCCAAGCCGGGGGCGCCCCTGCGGACACGCAGGTGGAGGTGGAGGGAGGGCTGGCACTGGGCTCTTTTTCTATAGCTAAGGCACAGAAGCCCTCCCGAAGAGGCCTCCTCTCCCGAGAACTGGAGCTCCTCCTTCCTGCCCGCCCTGTCCCAGCTCCCAGGCGAGGGGTCTGACCAGAGCTGTTGGTCGTTCGGGGTGTCCCGCTGCCCAGCTCGGAGCACCCACCCCCGGGCGCTGGCGGCCAGCACGTTGTCCCTGGGCAGCCAGGGCGGGGGGACGGCCCGTGGGCTATGGGGGTGGTGACCTGGTCCTCATCCCATCCCGACCCCAGCGCTCGGCTCGGCTCCGCCCGACTTGGCTCAGTCCCCGGGCCCGGCCAGGTTGGGCCGGGCTGTCTAGGCTTACCTCGTTTCTGCAGCAGCCTCCGTTTGGGTGGACGGGCAGGTGGGCACCGGGCCGGCTCGGCGTCTGGCACTGCAGACAGCGGCGCCCAGCGGGAGGGCGCCGGGGGCCCAGGCTGTCTCGCTACCGCCGCGCCGGCTTTCTGCCTTGCTGCCGGGCCGGGGGCCGCGACAAATGCTGCGGGCGCCGCTGCTGCCTCTCCTGCCCCTGCCCCTGCCCCTGCCCCTGCCCCTCCTCCTCCTCCCCGCGCGGCCGCAGCCGCCAGCTCGAGACTCAGCGCAACCAGGCACAGTAGGCTCAGCCTCCGAACGGCCGAGGGGCGGGGCCAGAGCGCAGCAGACCGCCGCCCATTGGGCCCTGGGCGGGCCCCGGCCCGAGTGGGGCCGGGGGGCGGGCCCCCCCCCCCCGGCCGGCGTCCAATGGCAGGTCCGGCACCCGGACCGCCCCTGGGGCGGACACCTGGGCCCAGCAGTGGAGAGTGCTGAACCATGGCTGGTTGGTACCTGGGATCCAGGGTGGCGAACCGAGGACCCCAGGGGCAGAAGCTGGCGCCTTTGAGCCAAGAGTGTCCAGTCTTTGCCTCCAGGCCCGGGCCCTTCCCAGCTGTGGGACCCTGGACCAAGAGATGGCCGTCTTTGTGCCTCAAGCTCCCGGCTGGAAAATCAGCTGGAGCCGCTCTCGTCCACTAATACGGAGCCAAGCGCTCCAGCAGCTGAAGGTCCACGATCGTCACCAAGGCTGGAATTGGAGGGGGGGAAGGGTGGGTTAGGGGCTCAGCCTCAGGCCACATTTCATAGACCCCTCAGCTCCCACCTCTCTGCCCCCCACCTCGGATCACCCGTTGGTGGGGGGGAGGGGGGAGCAGGGAGTCAGAAGCAGAAACAAAGCCTGCCAGTCCCAGGATCCCAGCTCTGTGTCAAAGCAAGGGCCCCACAGTCCGGGAGCCCAACCCTCTGTCTCTCTGGCTTCCTCCCTTGCAGCAAGACCCCGAACAACTAGGATCCCCTCGGCCGCAAGGGGGTGGCACTCCAACGATTGGTGGAAGCCAGAACCTTCAGAACCCTGCGTGGTGGTGAGATT
>NW_027185759.1:1093899-1100556 GCF_028583685.1 Petaurus breviceps papuanus | reverse complement strand
GATCACAGACTCACAGGAACACAAGAAATGTTTGTTGAATAAATGGAGGGGGGGGGGGGGGGGGGAGGCTCAGCTGAGTCACAGATAACTCAGACACACGCCATCCCCATCTTCTCCTGAAAAGTTTGACCTGCCTGGGAGATGCCATCACTGACGACTCACTGTCCCAGAGCAGGCCTCGGAGAAGGAAGGGGAAAGGCGGGACCTGGGGCCTCTTTCATGCACTCACTAACTCATCCCCTCATTCATTCATCCATTTATTCAACAAACATTTCTTGTGTTCCTGTGAGTCTGTGATCTCAAGGAGCTACCATTCTCTAGGGGTGGAAAGGCAAGGGGAGACACAGCTGGTGCCCACAGTAATGGAGAAGCAGTGGGAAGGATCCGGTGGGCCTGGTGGAGGAAGTAACAGCTGAGAGTGGAGCACTGAAGGGTTTCTGGGAGGCAGAGATAAGGAAGGAATGCATTCAGTCCGGGCCGGGGAGACTGCCTGAGGCATGGAGATGGGAGATGGAATGTTTTTGGATGAGAAATGTCCTCTGTAGGCTTCTACATCTGCTAAGGCAAATAGAGCCTCAGGCGCCCCCTCCAGTTTTGGTGGGGAGGTATCATTTCTCTAGCAAGAGGAGGCTTTGGTTGGCCTCCCTGTTGCCTTCTCCCCTCACCCTGCTCCAGACCACAGCCCCAGGAGAGGTTCACTGTCACCAAATCCATGTCTCCTGTTAGTTTAGGGGCTTTTGATGGGGAGAACCTTGCATGGCAGCGTCCAGCCTGGAGGGGATAGCTGAGGAGAGTCCTTAGAAGCAGAGCTGTTTGCAGGAGTCTTGGACTGCCTGAGCCCCACACCAGTATCTGTGGCTGATTCAGTCACCCATCAGGATCAGACCATGACTGGCAGCTTTTCTTGGCTGTCACAGAGACCGACGGAAAATGCTGAGGCAATCATGGACAAAGCCAGACCTCAGACACTGCTGAGTGTCTCCTTCTGCTTTGGGAGTAACCAAAGGCTGAACAGATGGAGACAGGAGCTTCCAACCGGGAATGGCCCAAAGGACAATGCCCCAGGCACTCTATTGAGGTTAAAGCTGTGCTTAGAGAACTCCTGCCACACGCTGTAATGACCTAGCCAGCTGCTGCTGGACCTAAGGGCTGGGACATCCCCTCCCTTTCCTTCTCAGCTCTAGATCCTCCCTACAGGGAGGGCTGGGGGTGGAGAGGATGGCCTCTAGAGAAACGAGGGTCAGATTCCTTTTCTCCTTATCTCTGCCTCTGTATGGCCTCCTCCCAGAGCCTCCGGAAGATGCTTTCAAAGCTTGACTCATGTCAAGAGAATGGAAAGGTACTCACCTACAAAGTCGAGCTAGTACAGGAGCTATGTTTATTTATCACCCCAGACAAAGCCCAAGCAGGTTGAGGAGAGGAACTTCTTAAGACAGCAGCATCATTGTAGCAGCTGTTAAACTCTTGGGAGGTTGCCCCTTAAGCCATTTGAATGTGAGGCATGCCACTGGATTGCTGAGCAGCATTTGGTCTTCACCTCGACCCTGCACTGTCCCACAAGGTCCCTGATTTCCAATGAGCCACTCTCAGCTAGGAGCTCCTCCTCCAATCCATGGTGCCCTGTGAGATCTAGTCTCAAGCTCACCTAGGCTAGCAGGTTTTGACTGACCCTGGTTCTTTGGTAGGAGGGCACAGTGGTGATACACGTGCTCAGCTGTGTTGAGATGTCAGCAATCTGAAGAGCATTTGGTCAGATATGGTTTGGCTTAGCAGCCTCACTGCTCCTTCCAGCTCTGAGAGTCTGGGTTTCTATAGGTGAATTCTGTGAAGGGAAAGCCTTTTCTGCTTAGGGGGGATGAGGCAGCCCATTGGATCTTGATGGTGTGGGTCCCCCCTCCAGCCCCTTCAGTTCACAGCCAGCCCGGGCACACTCCTGGAAGTCTTCCCCAGGGGATCTAGAGTTTAGTTAGGCAACAGCCTGCAATGGAGACTTTATGGACATACCTGGAACTCTTGGGCTATTCATAAGTGAACTCTCATGATACCTGAGTAACTAGCTTTTCTGGTCATGCACACCCTCAAGGACCCATCCTTGTCTGGCCATGTGTGGCAGCCCACACACTCATCACACTTATGGCTTCACTGCCCTTGGAAGGACTTTTTGTTTTTGTTTTTTGGAGGGAGGAGAGCAGGGCAATTGGGGTTAAGTGACTTGCCCAAGGTCACACAGCTAGTAAGTGCTAAGTGTCTGAGGCTGGATTTGAATTCAGGTCCTCCTGACTCCAGGGCTGGTGCTCTATTCATTGCACCACCTAGCTGCTCCCTTTGGGAGGACTTTTTAATTCTTCATAAACCTTGGTGCTTTGAGATTTGTGGCCACCTGGTGCCAGCGAAGACCAATTATCAGCTCCTTGATAGCAGAAACTCTATGATTGTTGTTTCAGTATCCAACATCTATGACCCATGCCAAGCACCCAGAGTGTGGCACCTCAAACAGTGTTTGTTGATCTATTGATTGGGTGATTGAAGGCATCCATGATGAAGGGAACAGACAGACCTTGGTAAGTCATGAGCCACAGCAGCTCCCCTCTCTGTGCAGCCACACAAGCAGCTCAAAGGTGAAGAGAACCCCACAATCCACCGGGAAGGCCTAATGCTGATTGATTGGCTCTAAAAATCATTGGATTGGGTCAAGCCCCAAGCTGCCTATGAAACCTGCCTCCTGCCTCCTGCCCAGAAGTTCATCATTTAAGATTCTTTGTAAGATGGTACAGCAACCCTCTGATTATTATTATCATCTCTATTCAACAAATAGAAGACATAATGGGAGCAAAGTAGAGGAATTGGCTTATTTTTAAAAGATCTTTGGCACAGCTAGAAGTATGTGGAACCTAAAGGAAATTCAGTTTGATTCAATAAACATTTATTTTAAAAGGAAAGAAATAAATTAGGAAAAGTCTTGGCTGAAAACATCTCTTATAAAAATCTGACATCTCAACTCTATAAAGAAATGACACAGATTTATGAGTAAGATCTATTCTCTAAAAGATAAATAACCAAAGGCAGTTCTTGGAAGAAGGTATGCAAATGATCAAGAGCTGCTTGAGAAGTATTTAAACAGAGTTTCAAACCATTTGTTCTTGTCCTTTGTTCTGGAAGAGGACCAAATGATACCACTGAGTTAGAGTCAGGTCACAGTGTGTCTGAATATGTTTATTATCTTGGCACACAGTACATATTTCAACATACTGCAGAACAACTTCCACACCATTCTGGACACTCAGACTAGACATGGCTATTAACCCCTTTAGCCTTTGCTTCTGTCCTGAGGCCCTAGGTGAGATCCTCACCTGACCATCTATTTCACTCCCCAACCAGGCTTCACCCCACTTCGCTTCACTTCCTACTCTCTGGTCATCTTCTCAGCAGGCTCCTCAGCAATCTGTCGACAGGATCAGAAATGTGCCCTGGGTGTATTAACTTTCCCATATCTCTTGTGGACTAGCATAGGACTCAGGAAGGCCTGGGTTCAAATTCTACCTCATTTATTTTTAGCTGCTTGATCTTGGGAACTTCATGTAGACTCTCTCAGGCTCCTAGTCTGTAAAACAGGGATAATAGAGCTTTCTTCACAGGGTTGTTAAGGAATGATTGGGAGGATAGTAAGCAGATGGATTGGCAGAGCTGGGATCCAAACAGCATCTCAACAGACTCTGAGGCTAAGTGTAAGAAGAGGAAATTTAAGAGGCATGGAAGTCTGAGGACTCTGAAGAGGCCCCAGTTAAACAATTGAAACTGAAGGTTCCAATTATCAGGATAGACTCTATGCCAGGGTCCTGTAAATCCAAGCTGCTAACAGAGAATTCTGACCCAGGTTCTCAACATCCTCAACACTCCCCTTGTTCCTGGGGCAGACCTGCCGCCCCCAGCTGGCCAAGAACAGAACTGAACCACGCTCAGAGTCACAGTATTCCATCCAGCTTGGTCAGGCTTTGATTTGCTCTCCTCCCTGTTATGTCAATAACATGTCATCCATCAGGTATTGATGGGAACTGCTGCTGATCCGTCAGAGCTCTTGACTTGGATCAGGAGATTTTGCACAATCAGTTAGCTGACAGCTTCTCCAAGCAATTGTTTTTATTGAAGCAGTAGAGACAATTCTGGTAGACTTTGGTCCCAAGTCAGAGGGACTCAGATTCTCCCAGCCAGGGATAAATGTGGACCTTATATTTAAGCTCAGAAAATGGGCTCCCTGAGCACAAGATGGGGGAGACGTGGCTAGGCGGCTTGAGGAATGTCAGAAGCATAAGGATGGTATGAACAAGTCAGGTGTGCCGTGCTGAAAGAAAAGAGAGTGGAACTTGTAGAAAGAGGAAAGCCAGCGTCCCTCTGTCATTGGTCCCCCTTAGGTCGTTTGGGTCTGAGCACTGCAGTACAGAAAGAAGACTGAGAAATAATAATACTAATAATGGCTGGCACTGGTATAATGCTCTAAGGTTTGAAAAGCTCTTTATATGTATTATTTCATCTAGAAACCTGTAAAGCATCCTCCAGAGGAGGAAAGCTGAGAAAGACATTGCAGGACCTGGGATCAGCCACCTAAGGATGGAGTGAAAGAAGGGGAAGTAGTAGCCTGGAGAAGCCTGAAGAAGGCAGAGCCAGGGACCACTGGGGTGCTGCTCCCCCCTCCCACCTGCCCTCCATGCAGTCACCCAACAGCAGCCTGACCGTGTCATTCCCCTGCTTAGGAGTGGCAGCCACTCCCTGTTGCCTCCGGGACAACGTACTAGCCGTCCATGGTCTGTCTGGCTCCCACTTCCCTTTCCAGAATCACGTTCATGTGCCTCATGCCCCTCCGTACCAGTCAGGCTGGCCATTTGCAGCTTCCTATACATGACGCTGCACCTCCCACCTCCCTTCCTTTGCAGAGGCTGGCCCCCTGTGCCTGGGAGGCCCTCATTTCACCCGCTTCTTGGAATCTCCAGCTTCTTTCAGCCCAAGTGCTGCCACTCATAGTGAGGTTTTCTGGCAGCACCAGTTTTGACATTTCCTCCTCCTCCACTCTCTCCCTGAAATGACTTTGTCTACACTGTCTACTTTCCTTGCTGATGCCCAGGGATTGTTTCCTTTAGTTCTTGTAGCCCCTGACTGCCACACAGTAACCGGCACCTAGTGAGCTCTTAATATATGCTCGTCAAACTGAAAATTTGTTGCCACGGTTCATCCTGCATGCATAGCCGCTCTCCCCCAGCAGGTGGCCTCCTATGTGCGTACCACAATCATAACAGTTTCTTTAAGGGATGTAATAATTGAGATAACTTGGCTGGAAGACCCCCTGATTACTAATGCCCAGCAAGGCACAGAGGAGATGGGGTGGGGAGGGTGGCTACCACTAGCGTGGAGTTCCAGAGCAGGAGGGATTCCCTACAAAAATGGGCTCCTTGTGCTGATGCTTCAGACCTAACTGAGAGCCAGTGCCATTCACTAGAGCTTGGACACGGTGACTGACTCCATAGACCATCCTTGGGGACAGTCTCACAATGTCACCTTCAGCAGAGAACAGCAGCATTTAATGCAGGTCTCTGCAGCTGCCTTTGGCATCAGGGTTAGAAATCAGAAAAACTAGTAAGTGGCCTGGCCATTCATTGTGGTTCTGTCTAGGTCTACAAATTCAGGGTCTGAGATTGAGAGAGGGATGGTTTTGTCTATGTAGTTTTGAAATTTGACAATGGTGTGCCTGATGGAATTGAATTTTGAACAGCACACACATGAGTGTGTATACATGCATACACACATATAGATGGGAGCTCAAGCAGACAGTAGTAAGAGGCAGCCAAGACTTGTGTGAGAGCAGGGTGTGACGTGACCTTCTCTAAAGCGCTCTCTGTGTGCTGGGCATCGCATTAAGGACTTTATCATTGTGATGCTATTTGATCCTCACAACAACCCTGGGAGATAGGTGTTATCATTATCCCCATTTTACTGATGAGGAAACTGAGGCAAACAGAGTTAAATGACTCACCCAGGATCACACAGCTAGTCAAATGTCTGGAGCTGATTTTGAGCTCAGGTCTTCCTGACTCCTGGTCCTGACAGTGGTGGCCCCCCAGCTGCCTGTGTATACACACATATCTCATTTACACACATATTTCTCAGATTTGTGCAGGATTTCTTAAGGCATAGCATTCAGGTTCCTTTGTCCACCGTTCTCATTTCGGCAGAGATTCTTTCATTGCCTGCCCGTCTTTTCCCCTGGAGTTTCTGAGCTGGTTTTCCCATCGTGGCCCAGCCTGCCACCATCTTGCCTCTCCTGTTTTAATCCATCCCTTGGCTGCTCTCATCACGCCTCCTCTCTCTGGGTTGCTCTCCAAGATGCTGAGTTTTCCTGACATCATGAGCAGGGTGCTGAGTTTGCTTTCCTAATCCCTTCTGTGTCTATTGAACTCTCCCTCTCAAGTTCCAGGATGTCTGTTGCCTCGGGTGCTGAGGCTGGTGCTGTTTCTGTCTGCCTGCCCCCGATGGTTTTCCTCTAGCCCTTCTCAGCCTGCCATGTTTTTCCACTGTGTCCAAGTCCTTTTTTCATCTTTCTGGTGGTGGCTAATTTTCTTTGAGGATTGGGCTTTTCTCTTACAGAGTTTTGGGGGATCCCTGGGGAAG
>NW_027185759.1:1065138-1086399 GCF_028583685.1 Petaurus breviceps papuanus | reverse complement strand
TCTCTCTGTCTCTCTCTCTCTCTCTCTCTGTCTCTCTCTGTCTCTCTGTCTCTCTCTCTGTCTCCACCCCACCCCTCGTTTGGATGTGGCTGCTTGCCTGGCATCTCCTCATTAGACTGGGAGTGCCTTGTGGGCAGGGGCTTCCTTTGCCTTCCTTTGCGTCCCCAGAACTCGGCAGGGCAGTAGGTGTTTAGTAAATGCTTGTTTCCCAGCCAGCTGCGTGGGGGCAGCCAGAGCCATGGCATCAGCTGGGCCAAGTGTCTGATGCTGGGGAGAAGCAAGGCCCTGAGAGGGCCCCTAGGCTCAGCTAATGCCTAGCTGAGTAACTGGGCGCACATGTGGCCTCTGTCCAAGCCCCAGATTCCTCGCCAGGCTGCCCCCCAGCTAGGCACAGCTTCCAGGGCCTGAGGGGCTGCTACCCTGCTTGCTGGGGTCCAGAAGGCCTGCTCACTTGGCTCACTGGGCTCAGGCAGTGCTGCCCCTCGTGGCTGTCTGTGCTGAGGGTGAGTGAGAGCCCAGCTCTGGACAAGGCTGGAGTCTTGTCCCTAAGACCCGGCTCCATTCAACCTGAGGGTTGGAAGGGACCATGGCAGGTCGTTCAGAACACTCCCCTGTCTCTCCCTCTGTCTGCCCAGGGCCCCATTATCCTCCTGCGCCCTCAGGGCCCCAGCCTCAGGTTCGCCCTGGACTCTTCCCTCTCCCTCACCCCCCAAGTCTCCCTGATTGCTGAGGCTCTGCATCCCTCATCTCTGGCCCACACTCCCTGCATCTCTCAGCCCTTCTCCCTGTGCTTCCTGTCTCCTGCCTCCTGAGCTATTTTGGTGACCCAGTCTTGCTTGGCCTCCCTGCCCCAGGCTCTCCTCTCCACACAGCTGCCAAGAGGGGAGTCCAAAAGCCAGGCCTGGCCGCATGAGCCCCTGCTTAAGAACGTGCTGTGGCTCCCTGTCACTCATGGGCCTGGCATTCAAAGCCTTCCCCATCTGTCTTCAGCCTGTGCTTCCAGGCCGACCACTCAGGGCTCGCCTCGTGTGCTCTCTGCTCCAGCCAAGCCAGCCCTTTCCACGGACCATCCCCCCTTCCTGGAAGATTCTCCCTCCTCATCTTCACCTCTTGGAGGCCCTAGGTCTCTTCAAGGCTCACCTCATGCCCTCACCTTCAAAAACCTCCCCTAAATCCGGCCTTGTTAAGACCCCTCCCGTCATTGTATAGATCCCATGAAATCGGCATCTGTGAGGAGGGGAATGGAGACAGGCGGCCCCCTGAGGGCAGGCTTTGTGGATCCAATGCCTGGCATCAGGGCAAAGTCAACTGACTGGCTGGTCACAAGTCTCTGGGCCTCCAGGGAACCCAGGGGAGCTGCATGTGACAGCTTGCCCACGGTGCCCAGGATAACAGGGGCCCCTGTCCCCAGGCACTGGAAGGACCTGGGTCCTGAGAAAGGCCATCTTCTTAAGACATCTGAAGACAGCGTTGGGACCATGAGCCTGGAGCTCGGGCCAGCTCCTGAGTTCTCTGGGAGAAATATCCCAGGCATCTTGGCAAAGCTCAAGGGCAGGCATAGCAGGAAAGCCACCCTAGGAAGTCACCCAAACAGCCACCACCTTCTGCCCCCAGAGTGCTGCCCTCCTCCCAAGGCTGCAGGGGCCAAGGCCCAACTTCCTGGCCAGATGGCCTTCTCTAGCCCCCTCGCCCTCCTCTGGTACCTGATCACTGCCCTCAGCAGCTTCCTCCCCCTCCATGTCTGACCACCCTCTTTGAGGACCCTGCCAACACCCCCCCTAAACCATACTGTGGACAATTCTGGAATGCCACCCCCTCCAGTCTGGAGGAGATCCTCAGGGCCTTAGTCAGACTTCTGAAGCCTCCCCGGCAATGGTCAGTGAACCTCTACTCACAGCCCTTCCCTGATGGGGAGCGCACCCTTTCCAGAGGCAGCTCATCCATCCCATCCAGAGGCAGCCATCATACTGAGGAAGTTAGCTGTGACCTTGAGACCAGGCTGCACTCTGCTGCTTCTCCCTCACTGTGGCTCCTGAGTCAAGCAGACCAAGGCTGATCCCTCCTCCCCACAGACAGCCACCCCCTAGGTAGCCAAAGACCACAAGAACAGCCCTCCAAGGCCTTTGTCCTGCATTGCCCCTAGCCCTTCCACTCAGGCCCTACCAGGGCTGCCCCCACCACTGTCCTGCATTGGATCCTCCATAGTCCTGGACATCTCCACCTCCATCATTTGGACTTCCCAGCTCAAAGGTCTCCAGGAAGCCTGCCCTGATCCCCTGGAGTCAGTCACAACCTTCTCCCTTGGGTCCCACAAAGCTCACAGACATCTTGCCTCCCCTTGTTGACTGGGAGCTGATTGAGGGCAGGAGAACACCCTCTCTAAACATCATGGCTCCCTCAGCACGCGACCCAAGATGGACCCAAAGCAAGTGGTCAGGATTGCCCGGGAGGGAGGGGGAGCTATCCATCTAGGAAGAGTCCCCCTCCACCTGCACAGCTGGAAGCTCAGCTCAAGAAGACACAGACATGACCTCTGCCTTTGGAGGGTCTTCCAACTGACCCAGTTCACGTAGTCTGAGCACATGTGAGTCATGTTATCCGACCCTCGGCTCTCAAGCTGGACCCTCCCCTTCTTCCTGCTTAATGGGGGGGTGACTCCTTCCTCCCTCCCCCACCGCCACCTGCACTCACCACCCCAAAGATTCCGATTCCAGACCCAATGGTTGTCATTGTGGGGATGATGTCGAATTTGCCTGCCTGTGGAGAAGAAAGCCAACAAGGAAAAAAAGACCTCCTGAGTCACAGGTTTACAGAGTCTTCATGTGCAGAGGAGAGGAAGTCAAGGGACCTGCCCAAGGTCACACAGGAAGCAAATGACAGAGGTGAGATTTGAACCCAGGCCCCTGACCCCATGTCAAATATCATATATAAAACTGTTTCTAATGGAGCTGGCAGGGCTTTGACTGGCACCAGTGACCTTGGAGGCAGACGGATAGTTCCAGCCTCTTTCCTGGGAAGCTTGGGCTCCCCATGGGACCAGTCTTGTGGACCCCAATGCCCTCCCCTGTCCTCCAGACCATGAGCCTGTGAACAGGAGGTTGGAGGAAGAAAGGATGGCATGGGCTGGGCCCATGGGAGAGTGAAAGGGATCTGGCCTTTGAGTGAGGTGGACCTGTACTAGAACTCTGCCTCTGCTGCAGACTCTCGGTGGCTCCAGTGGGGGCCTCAGTTTCCACATCTGTAAAATGGGAAGCTTAGAATAGGCCCTTCTAACTCCAGATTGATGTTCCAATGGCCCTGAGTGGCAATGTAGGTCAGAAGGTCCGAGGGTCCCTGGCTGGGCTCGAAGCTCTCTGAACCCTGGGGCATCCTTCCAGTTTCCACTTCTCCTTCCTCTTTGGGGGCAGCCTGAGTGCCTTGCAAGACGCCCTTGACTGAGTCCAAGGCTGTGCTGCCCCTCTGGGCGCCATCTCCAGCAGACTCACCTGGCCATCTACCAGGATGTCAAAGCGAATGCCAAAAACCTTGAACAGGTGCCGGCGGTGGGTCCCGTTCTCCATGTAGTAGCGGGCAAACCTGGAGGGGGAAGGTGTGGTCAGGAGAGGGCCAGACCTCAGAGATATTCCCACAAGGTAGGAAGCTGCCATCTTCTCCTTGGGTCAGTGAGCAAAACCACCTCCTTGTTTCTTTTTTTTTTTTTTTTTTGCTTTTTTGGAGGGGGGAAGGTAGGGCAATTGGGGTTAAGTGACTTGCCCAAGGTCACACGGCTAGTTTTTTGTGTTAAGTGTCAGGCCGAATTTGAACTCAGGTCCTCCTGACTCCAGGGCTGGTGCTCTATTCACTGCGCCACCTAGTTTGTGGCACTTCCTTGTTTCTTAATCACACTCCCTCCTTTTCAGGGTGTTTTTATATCCAATCACTGCACAGTGCCCACGGGGGCACTGGGCTCCCCTCTCCAAGCACACTAGGGGGCATTTTGTGTTATAAAGTGACTTGCCGCTGGTCGTGCAGACAGCCCAAGTCTGAGCCATTCTGGTGTAGGGGGAGGCTGCTTATCTGGCCCCACTTAGGGCCAGTGCCCCTGCCCAGTCCAGCCCAGCCCAGCCCCACTGGAACCCACACCTGAAGTTAAAGCCTGGGGAGAGGTTGTTTTCTTCATTGTACAGGCTGTGGAACTCGTAGACAGGCTTGCAATGTCGCACAGCCCAGTCTAGGTCACAGTTCCAGTCAATGGTGATGCCGACCACTCCTCCCTGTGGGGGGAAACAGAAGACTGGGAAGGCCCCCTGTCCTGGTCTAGAACCCTGAGCAGGGGCCGTGTTCCAGACAGAGATGGATGGGAGGGCCCAGAACACGGGATCCAAGGGCTTCAGTCCCACCTGGACTCTTACTAGCTGTGGGACCCCGGGCCTCTGAGCCTAGTTCACTCATGCACAGAATGAGCGTGAAGTGGCCAGCTCCCTGATCTGTGAGGACAATGCTGGCCACGTTTTTAAAGGCACATTTGTGACTGTTAGCTAGAATGCCTGCAACACAGAGCTCAGGACGTGCCCCAGAATTCCCAAGGCTTCGATGGCAGGGGCCAGTGGGAGCCGGCTCGCCTGGATAGGCAGGGAAGCAAGGGAGATGTTGGGGGGGGGGTGCTGCCCTCAGACAGCCCTTCCAGGAGCGGGGGCAGGACCCCGGGGTGGGGGAAGGGTGCATCTGTGCTGCTGACCAGGAAGTGGGAGGCTGGACCACCAAACCCCTCCCTCAGATTCCCTTAGCTGGTTCAGCTCCATGGAACAAGCGCTGGGTCCCCTGCCCTCCCCCCAGGAGCGGCCAGGAGGGACCCCAAGTCCTGCTAATGCCTTCTCCTTCCTGCCCCCTTTCCTGACCCTCCAGGGAGAAGCAGCTTCTCGCCCTGCCAGGCCAGCCTCACCCTTCCCTCCTGCCCCCAAGCTGCCTGTGTTCACCCACTCTCCTTGGCAGCTAGACCAAGCAGCCAGATTGCCCAGCTGCCCAAGGCAGTTTGGGCACTTTTTTCTCCTTTACTGTCTGTTTTTTCTAAAACATAGACATAAATCTTAACGGTCAGTGATACTGATTCAGCAATGTTATCATGGACCCAGCAAGAAAGAGACAGAGGCAGGGAGACAGAGACAGAGAGGGATGAGAAAGAGAGACAAAGACAGAGAGGCGGAGATCAGAGACAGAGACAGAGACCCAGAGGCAGAGATTTCCCGGGAGAGACAAGAGCCCAGACTCGGGGGAGGGATGAGGTGACACTGCAGACAGCTGCCTATCCATCTTGCTGTCTCCCTTGGAGAGAACACCCATGAGTCCAGGCCCCCCAGACCTGTCCCAGGTCGTGGGGGAGAAGGCAGTCCCTTTGCGCTGAGGGTCTGGCAGCCGCCTCTGCTGTTGAAAGCAGGTTGGGCTATCAGAGATATTCCTGGTGGCCAGGAGAAGAGAGGGAGGGGTCCTCTGCAGGCACCATCTTTAGTGCCTCACCCTTGAGTTCCCCCATCCCAAGCCCCCATAGTCAGACCGTGGGAAGCACTAGGGAGGACTTCCACTGCTTCCCTTGGGGGCTGCAAGAATTCTCTAGGCATTTACCAAAATTTCTGGGCTTGACTGTGTGCCCAGCTAGACTAAGTGGATGGGAGGGAGAAGCCCTGGCCCCTTCCCCAGGACCCTGGAGTCTGAAGCCATGGGAAGCTCAGACATCGTCTGCCCCTTTGGCAGGGCTCAGGTCGCAGGGGCTCCTGGGCTGGAGGCTGGACCTCGGCACCTGCTGCCCCTTCCCACATCCCAGCTCTGACACAGTGTGGCTCGCTCATTTTGGCCCACTCTCTCATTTCCAAAAGAGGAGACTGAAGAAGAGCCCAGAAGGGAAGGCTCTGGGATTCAAATCAAGGCCTCAGGTTGTGTTCCACCTTCCACAAGCAGCCGGGCACAGCCTGGCTTGGGGACAAGCACCCTGCTTGAAAGGGTTCCTGATGGGACCCAGCAGGCCTGCTCAGTGCAGAATGGGGGCTGTTGTTGGACTCAGAGGAGGGAGACAGAATTGCCTGGAGGGATGGGGGCCTCTGTCTCTCTCTCTGTCTCCTCTCTTCCTCCCCCAATTCTCTCCATCTTTCTCTGTCTCTCTGTCTCTCTCTGTCTCTCTGTCTCTCTCTCTCTCTGTCTCTCTCTCTCTCTCTGTCTCTCTCTCTCTCTGTCTCTCTCTCTCTGTATCTCTCTCTCTCTCTGTCTCTCTGTCTCTCTCTGTCTCTCTGTCTGTCTCTCTCTCTCTCTCTGTCTCTCTCTGTCTCTCTCTCTCTGTCTCTCTGTCTCTCTCTCTCTCTGTCTCTGTCTCTGTCTCTGTCTCTCTGTCTCTCTCTCTCACACACACACACACACACACACACACACACACGCCTCTCTGTACCTTCACAGCCAAGTTGCTGAAATTGTGGCCCGAATATCTCACGATGGAGCCTAGCTCGAAGATGGGGCACAGGGGGTCCGTTCTCTTGTGGTACACACAGGTCTTCATGTACTGTTTGTCTACTGCTTCTACTAGGTTTCGTCTGCAGGGAGAAAAGACAGTGTCCTGGCCCAGGGAGCAGAGGCAGGCTGATGACGGGGAGATGAAGCTCTCAGGAGAGAGTGGACTCTTCCCCTGTCCCGCCCCCTGCCTCCCTGCAGTGCCCTTGGTGCCAGAGGGCCAGAAGGAAGGCATGGGAGAGCCAAGCAATGGCTGGAGGCATCTTGCCCGATCTCCTTGAAGGAGAATTGAAGAAAGAAGAATTACTGGGAGGTCACAGTGAGCAGAGAGCCCTCATTGTGCTACACAGCTCTCCACTCTGGAGCCTAAAGTGAACAGAGATGCTCCTTCACTGACTCAGTGGGTGGCTGGCTCCTTTCCTCTGGGGCCCTAGTCTGCATGGAGAAAGCACAGGCAGCCGAGGAGAGCAGTGGAAACTTCCTCAGTCAGTCAGAGTCCCTCCCAAAATGGCAAAGGTGGGACTGAGCCCATGGACCTTCCCAGCAGCACCCTCCCCTCCCTTTCCCTCACTCCCCAACCCCACCCCGGCCCCTGAGGATGGGGGGAGGGCTGCAGGGGTGGGAGACAGGCTCTCTCCAGCCCAGAAAACACTTGTTGCTGGAGCATTTATGGTGCAAACCCATCCATTTACCTGTTTACTTTGAACCGGGGGAAACTGATGCTGTTCTTAATGAAGAGGGTGAAGGTTTCTGCCTCCCTCAGGAGGGCGGGGCTGAAAGAGATCCATTGGTCCTTCAGCTCCCTGCTGATCCATTGGATTCCCCCCCCCACCTCCTCTCTGTAGGTCCTCTTCCTCGTCTTCCCCTTTCCTTCCCCTCTTTTCTTATTCCCCCTGCCCCTCCTCCCCCTCCTCCCCTTCCTCCTCCTCCTCTTCCCCTTTCCTTCCCCTCTTTTCTTACTCCCCCTCCCCCTCCTCCTCCTCCTCCTCTGTCCCCTCCTCTTCCTCTCAGGTACAGCCACACCATACCAATGCTTTCAAAACACTCCCAACCTAAGCTAGCTTCTTGGATCCTCAGCCACAGCTGTGGGAGAAAATGCAGTAATCATGTCCCCATTTTACAGAAAAACACTGAGGGTTAGAGATTGCCAAAGAAGTGTCCAAGGGGGCCAAGGACACAGCTGCAGTGCCAGTCATCTGCTGTTCAGTTGTTTTTTAGCAGTGTCTGACTCTCCGTGACCCCTTTTGGGTTTTCTTGGCAGAGATACCGGAGGGGTTTGCCATTTCCTTCTCCATCTCATTTTACAGATGAGGAAACTGAGGCTGACAGAATGAAGTGACTTGCCCAGGGTCATCCAGCTAGTGTCTGAGGATGGATCTGAGCTGGGGGATTAGAAGCCCAGCGCTCTAGGCACTGTGGAGCCCCCTAGCGGCCTGCCAGGCACCCAGTAGGTCCAGCTTGGCAGCCCGGGAGGCAGTCCCGGGAGGTGGCTGTAAGCACAGAGGCAGATAGCCACTCGGGGGATGTCATAGAGGGAGGGCATGACTGGGCAGGGCCCCACTCTGCTGGCTCCTTCCCAGCGGGCTCAGTCTCCTCTGTCTTTACAAGCTCTCCCTGGCCCCCAGCTGCCCACACCATCGTCCTCAGCACTGCCCCCTTCTCAGCCGAACTCCCAGCAGAGCTGTCTGCACTGGCCGTGAGCCAAGCCTTGGGATCCGCCCTCTATGGCTGGGGAGGAAGCCTGGAGCTGACAGGGCGCTGGCCAGCGGACTCCCTGAGAATAAACTGCGATGAAGCCAGCCACTGTCTGACCACGAAGGTTTGCAGGAGCAGGGATTTGGAGCTGAAAGGGGCTGAACAGGGCATTGAGTCAAACCTCCCCATTTTACAGGTGAGGAAACTGAGGCACGCTGACTTAAGTGACCAGCCTAGGATGACACAGCTGGTTCTAGTCTGGTTCCAACCCCGGTCCTCCAGGTGGCCTCTCTGATTACTTTCTGCCAGCAGAGCCCCAGCTGGGGCGGGGACAGGGGCGAGGGAGGGAATGAATGAGTGAGTGAATGAAGGAATGAGGGAGTGAATGAATGAATGAGTGAGGGAATGGAGTGAATGAATGTGAGTGAGTGAAGAATGAAGGAGGGAGGGAATGGAGTGAATGAGTGAGTGAGTGAATGAATGAGTGAGGGAATGGAGTGGATGAGTGAGTGAGTGAGTGAATGAATGAGTGAGGGAATGAAGGAATGAGGGACTGAATGAATGAATGAGGGAGGAAATGGAGTGGATGAGTGAGTGAGTGAGTGAATGAATGAATGAGGGAGGGAATGGAGTGAATGAGTGAGTGAAGAATGAATGAATGAGTGAGGGAGGAAATGGAGTGCATGAGTGAGTGAGTGAATGAATGAGTGAGGGAGGAAATGGAGTGCATGAGTGAGTGAGTGAGTGAATGAATGAGTGAGGGAATGGAATGAATGAGTGTGAGTGAGTGAGTGAATGAATGAGGGAGGGAATGGAGTGAATGAGTGAGTGAAGAATGAATGAGTGAATGAGGGAATGGAGTGAATGAGTGAGTGAGTGAATGAATGATTGAGTGAGTGAATGAATGAGGGAGGGAATGGAGTGAATGAGTGAGTGAGTGAATGAATGATTGAGTGAGTGAATGAATGAGGGAGGGAATGGAGTGAATGAGTGAGTGAATGAATGAATGAGTGAGTGAGTGAGTGAGTGAGTGAATGGAGTGCCTGACCTAAGGCTTCATGCACCCTTAATAGTGAGCTGAGGCCCAGAAGCCAGTCTCCTGACTGCCCCGGGGCAGGGCCCATTCTCTCCCAGCACTCAGACTTGGGTAGCACGGCTGCCATGAAGCCAGGCTTCTCTCTGGTCCCGGGGCAGGCCACAGTGTCCGTGGACATTTCCCTTTCCTACACCAGGGGTCCAGGGGCTAGAGAAGAAGGAAAAGGAAAGTGGCCAAAGGCCAAGGGTAGAGCCTCAGGCTCAGGGGCCCCATTGACCTGCTGTAGGGTGGAGCTGGCCAGAATAGTCCTGCCCAAGGCACCTCGCCCCCCACCCCCCATCCCAAGAAAAAAAGGGCAAAGATGTCGAGACTCGCCTTCTGGGCTCCCACCTCCCTCTGGAGCTCTCTCCCCTTCTATGTCCCACATAAAAACAGGCGTACAGAGCTGGCAGGAACCCGGCCACCCAAGTCCCCACCCCACCAGGCATGCTGTCAAGGCTCCCAGGAAGCATTTCAGTCCCTCAGTCCTCCTCCCACCCCGTATCACTGGCCTCTCTCCTCTCCTATGACCTGCCATAGCCCAGCTAGGCTGCCCTGAAGGCTGAGGGGGGAATGATCCCCAGTGGCAGCTCCACACTGTGTGAACCATTTAACTGCTGCCTACCTCAGTTTCTCCAACTGTAAAATAGGGATGAGAATAGCACCCACCCCTCAGGACCGCTGTGAGGATTGAAAGAGAGAAACTAAAGTGCCTTGCACAGTGCTGGGCCCACTGCGGGCGCAGTCACAATGCGTGTTTCCCTCCTCCCTCTCTTCTTTCCTCTCTCCCTCCCTCCCTTCTCTTTTCCTTTCTCTATCCCTCCCTCCCTTCCTTTTTCCTTTCTCCCTCCCTTCCTTCCTTCCCTCCCTCCCTTTTTCCTTCCTTCTTTCTTTCCTTCCTTTCTTCCTACCTTCTTTCTTTCCACCCTCTCTTTTTTCCTCCCTTCCTTCTTTCCTCCCTCCCTCCCTAATTTTTCCTGTCTCTCTACCTCCCTCCCTTCTTTTTCCTTTCTCTCTACCTCCCTCCCTTCTTTCTTTCCTCCCTCCCTTTTTTTTCCTTCCTTCCTCCTTTCCTTCCTTCCTCCCCTTCTTTTTCCTTCCTCTCTCCCTCCCTCCCTTCTTTCTTTCTTTCCTTTCTCCCTTCCTTCTTTCCTTCCTTCCTTTCTTTTTAAAATGGAAACTCAAAAAGGGCTCTAGAGTGGTCCAAAAAACCAAACTGTCAAGGAGGCATCTGCAGTGCTGGCACAGGCGGGGGTCATCACACTCTGTGGCCCCTTTAGAACAAGGCCAAACATCCCACCAAAGGTCAGTAACACAGGTAGAATTTGAACTCAGATCCTCTGACTCCTCTCAATCCCCTGGACTTCTCTTGTTACTGATCGGGCCCCTGACACAATTGAGGTGGGGTGAAGGGGTACCCCACATGTGCCCTCCTGCCCCTCCCCTCAAGCTCCACATTTGTTAGAGGCCCTTACTTTGGAACATGCTCGTCCACCTCCACCGGGCACCAGCCCAGGATCTCACAGGTCTTGAGCGTGCTGTTAAAATCCACACACTTGCCTGTCCGGATGCCTGCAGCGAAGGAGGAAGGGGGTGTTCTGAAGTTCTCACACTGAACAGCTAGAGATGATGGGCCCCCACCCCTCCTCAAAGCCTCCCCCTCAGCCAGGAATGCCCCCTCACACTTTGGGCAGGGGACCTCTCAGACAGGCACAGCTGGGGCCAGATGGCGCCCCTTCCAGTCTGGCCTCCTGGGGGTCCTTCTCTCTGGCATGACTCTGGATAAGGAAAGGATGGAGGGAAAGAGAGAGGGGGAGGGAGGAAAGACAATAGATGGAGGGGGAAGGGAGAGGGGGAGGCGAGGGGGTGACCATGGGTGTGAGCTGCCCATAGTGGGCGTTGCCTACTCAGGGACCTGTGTGCTCTGAGGACAAGGCTGGATGGCCCCTGACACACTGGGAGAGCGTGCCAAGGCAGGATCCATTGTGGCCATGAGGCCCCGGCAGCATTTGGCACAAGAGAGACTTGGGTCAGGCCTGACTTCAGCAGTCTTGGTGGGCAGGGTGGGCAGGGGTCTCCCTTACCGTGCCCCTTTCGTCTGGGTTTCCCTGCTGGGCAATCACTATCCTCCTGACAAATCCCTCCATCTGGATTCTGGAAGCATCAAGGAGTGCCCACGTTAGGAGAGAAGAACACCCTCCCTCTGTTCCCCCAGGCTCCTCTGGGGGTCCTTCCTGAGAATTGTCCTAGAGGGGAATAGACTGAAGGTAATGAGCTCCCCATCCCTACAGGTATTCAAGATGGAATGCCTGCTTGCCAGATGCAGTGTTGAGGGGACTTTGGCCCGGACACTCCTGAGGGTCCTCCAGGCCCAGAGAGTCTGTGGTCCCCAGGGCGAACACCCCAAACATATTTGGGCCAGACACCCTGGGGCAGAGGCAGGGAAGTCCCATGACCTTCTGGAAGGTTCTGGGGGGTTGGGAGCATGTTAGTCACCCCTCCAGCTTCTCCCCTGCCCCCCCCTCCAAGCAGAGGGGAGCTTGTAATCATGGCTTGAAGCCTGATAATCCTAAATGCCCAAATAAGAACTTCAAATGTACTGTCTTCTGGCGCCTTCAGCAGCCCTGTAAAGTAAGCACTATCATAAACATCCCCGTTTTACAGACAGGGAAACTGAGGCTGACAAAGGTTAGGTGATTCACTCAGGTCACACAGCCAGGAAGTGTCTAAGACAGGATTTGAACTCAGGTCTTCTTTACTCCAGGGCCAGCATTATAGCTCCTAGAGGGGAGCCCCAGAATGGTAGATGCAGAGGGACCTTAGACAGCTTCTCCTGTCACTCTCTGGTTCTGCTAAGCCTGCCTGACCCAATGTGCCACAGTAAGTAAGGGATAGAGTCCGCCCCCCAAATCCCATGCCTTCCCCCCATTGTAAACAGGTGGGGTGGGGGTAGTTTGTGGGCTAGTCAGGTTTGTATTATCTGTGGACTTGGCTGAGTCAGGCTTCCTGTCCCCTGAGAGTCCCAGGGGCTCTACCCAGCCCCTCTGGGGCATCTGCACACTCGAATCCAACCATCTCAAATTCAAGAATTCCGAGCCACCATCTCCCAAGTTGAACCTCAGCACCATTGGGGGTCATTGTACAGGCCATGGCTGGACAGCCTTGGGGTCCCAGAGGAGAGCCCTGCAGCCTATACATCTCCTGAGAGGGTCCTTACATCAGCACAGCGCCCTTGAACCTGGCTGGGCGTCACAATGAGGTTGGTTATCACCACGAAGGAGCTGTCCCCCTAGGAGTAAGAAAAGGCAGTTGGGGACCAGGGGGGCCGGGGCTGCCGCTCTGCTATCCCCCACAGGAGAGACTGGGTCCCACAGCCAGCTGTTCATTCATGGGTCTACAATTAACATTCCTGCCACAGGAGGAGATGGGAGGCAGGGGTTAATGCAAATTCTAATGGGCCTGAAACTTTGGGGATGAGGAGCCTGTGAGGGATGGGGGCGGCCTTGCTGAAGATAACGTGTGCCCTAATTTAGGAGAAGGGAGCCCCTCCTTCCACTCACCCCCTGTCACCTTCCCCTGCCTGAGCCCAGGCCACCTCTGCTGCTTATACACAGAGGGATCCGCTGACCTTGCCCCTTTACCCCAGTGCAAGTAGCAAGGAGCAGGCAACCAGGCAGGTAACCCAAGGCTGGGGCTGGCACTTAGATACAAGGTTTCTTGGCATTCAAATCAAGAAAACATTCCCAGTCCTTGAAGAGGGGAGCTCTGAAGGGGAGAGAGGGGCCACTGGGTTGAGAGTCTCCAGGCAGCATGGAGCCTGAGGGAAGCCGGGGAGGAAGGAGAGGGCTGCTGGCCCTCATGGTCATCCCTTCGGTGGCCCATTCTGGAAAAGGCCAGAGCTGGCCCAGGCAATGGGAGGGCAGACAGGGGGCCAGCTAGGGTTGAGGCAGGGTAACTGAGGGAGAGGGGAGGTCAGGACCTAAGTGGACTGTCCCCTCAGAGAGGGCACAAGCCAGCACTCCTCATTCCCTTCTTCCTTTCCCCAGCCAGAGGCAGGTGTGAGGCCTCCTCTGGGGAGGACAGGCTGGCACTCAGGGATGGGGGTGGGGTGAGGGCATCATCCAGGGTGTGGCCAGAGCTGAGACTGGGGGCCTGATTGGGCTCAGGTCCCCTCCTGGCCCCCTTCTTCAATGGGTCCCCCCTCCCTCCACCCACACAGGGCTGGCAGAAGAGGCCGGAGGACACACCCAGGGGAAGCACCAGCCTGGCCCCAGACAGGGTCATGATCCCCAGCAGGTGGACGTTCTCACTCACCTGCGCTGGGAACACGTAATCGGCCACGTCCCAGACCTGGAGGCCCAGGCCGGAGATATTGGTCACCGCCAGGCCCTTGAGCTTGACTGACACTGAGCTGATGAGACCATCAGCTGTCTGGTAGCCCTTCTCGAAGAGAAAGACCCACCTGGGAACAGAAAGGTGTCCATGGGTGTCGTGCAAGGACCTGAGGACCCACGCAGAGCCCATCACACTGGGCACTGCCCTTCCAGAGCACACATTCTCAAGGGAGAAGTCCTGCTGGGGCACTGGGGGCACAGCAGAGAGTGCTGGGCCTGCAGTCCCAAAGATCTGAGTTCGAATCCAACCTCAGACACTGGTCCAGCTGTGTCACCCTGGGCAAGTCACTTCACCTGCTTGCCTCAGTTTCCTAATCTGTAAAATGAGAATCCTGGAGAAGGAAACAGCGAACCCCTCCAGCAGCTCTACCAAGAAACCCCCAAAGGGGCCACCGAGAGTCAGACATGACCAAAATGAGGGAACAAGACCCTGGGCAAGTCATGTCACCTCTGCCTCGTTTATTCACCTGTAAAATGGTGAGAGTTGCACTTACCTCCCAAGGTTATTGTGAGGGTCAGGTGACCCAGAGCAGGTGGTTCATGAGTGCCTGCTTCCTTCTCCTCCATGACACTAACGGTCAGAGCATTGGCCTTGGAGTTGGAAGGACCTGAGTGCAAATCTTGCCTTAGCCAGTAGGTGTGTGACCTTAGGCAAGTCATCTAACCACTACCTGCTTCCATTTTCTCATCTGCAAAGTAGGGATAACAATTGCCCCCACCTCACAGGGCTGGTGTGTGAGTGCTCTTCCTGTGGTGTTAGTACCTTCCCCTGGAGCCTCCAGGCATCTGGGGCTGTCAGAGCAGCTGGACCCCCAGCCCCCTCCCCAAACTCTATTCCTGGGGACCATTGACCTCAGCTGGGTGAGATCTGGGGCCTCTCCTGAAATTGAGCCTAGAGAAAGAGGAGGCTGGAGGGGGGTTGGGGAGGCACGGGAGGCCAGCACCGAGGGCAGCGCAGGGGACTGAAGTGGCCTCAGCCTCCTCCCAGTCAGGGCCCCCATGGATTCAGTGACCACCTCTTCACTCCTGGCTCTCCGCACCCTCTGACCTCGGTGTCCCTCGGGCCCTCTCCTCTCCTGCTGGTGGCCTCCTCAGCTCCCATGCATTCAGTAACCGGCTCTACACTGGTGCTTCTCAGATCTCCCTGTCCTGCTCCTTAACCTCCCTGCTCACTGCCAGCCTCCCCTCTTGAGCCGCCTTCTGCTTTAAGTCCCAGCATGTTATTGTTTCTTAGTCAATATCTCTGACATTGCTCTGGACCTGAAGCCAGCAGGATTTCAGGACAGGCCTGTTGGAGTCAGAACCATCTCCAGCCAGCTGCTGAGCAGGGAGGTAGGGGCCCTCTTTGTGCACGGAGCACCTCTATCTGACTGCTTACCATCTTGGGGAGGGGAGAGGGGAGAGGGGAGGGAAGGACGGATAGAATTTGGAACTCAAAACTTTAAATAAAAATGTTAAAAAATTGAAAAAAATTAAAAGATGGGGGCCCTCCAAGAGGTCTGAGACCGAGATCTGCCCAGGGTTTCATCAGGGGACAAAGCCGACTCTGGGGTGGTGACTGTGTAAGGAGAAGGAGGCAGAGATAAGGCTGAGCACAGCCCCCATATTGGGCACAGGCAGAAACTAGGGATTATGGCAATGGGAAGGACTAGATCCCAATCATGCCATCTAGAACAGGGACAGGGCAGCAGCAGGAGCATCTGGCCTGCAGAGGAGATGGCTCTGGGAAGGGCATGAGCACCCCATCCTACAGTGCAATGTAAGCGGGCTTGGCCCTGGCACAAGGTCCCAATTCAGGAACTCAGACTTGAGATTTGAGTCCTGAACACAATGAAGAAACACTATGGGTGAAGAGAAACCCCAAAGGTAAGTTCAGGAAAGCAGAGCCCTAAAACAAGTCCAACCTGGGGAGACAGAGACAGAAAGAGACAGAGACACAGAGAGAGATAGAGACAGACAGAGACAATGAGGCAGAGACAGAGACAGAGAGACACACAGAGAGAGACAGACAGAGGCAGAGACAGAGACAGAGAGAGACAGAGACAGAGACACAGAGACTGATAGAGACAGAGACAGACAGAGACAGAGAGGCAGAGACAGAGAGACACACAGAGAGAGACAGACAGGCAGAGACAGACAGAGGCAGAGAGACAGAGACAGACAGAGAGACAGAGAAAGACAGAGACAGAGACAGACAGAGAGAGACAGAGAGAATGGCTTAGACACCAGGACTCCAAGAATGGATGGAAGAAATAAAGCAAAAAATTTTAAAAATTAGAGCTGTTGAGGAAAAAATTGGATGGAGAACAAATAGCTTAGAACAAAAGATGGAAAGCTTGATACAAGTAGCAGACTTCTTGAAAAATAGAATGAAGCAACAACTTGATGATTCAACGAGACAAGAAACATTAGAACAAAGCTGAAAGACTGGAGAATGAGAAGAGTGGGGATGGCATCTACTACCAAAAACAACTGCCACGGAAAACAAGCTCCGGAGAGAGCATTGAAGAATCATCAGAGTCCCTGAAGACCATAAGCAAGCAACAAGTCTGGATGCCATAGTGCCAGGAATCATAAAAGAAAACCATCCCTATCCTCTAGAAACAGAAGGCAAAGTGAAAATAGAAAGGATCCATGAGCCATCTCTCATGACGCATCAAAATGAAAACTCTCAGGAATGTCTGAGCCAAAATCCAGAGCTTACAGAGCACATAAAAAAGCTACTGCAAGGGGGCAGGAAGAGCTGAAGTGCATATGGAGCCAGAATCAGGATCACACAAACTATGTGGCAACCACAATAAGGGAGAAGAAATCTTGTAATATGATATTCCAAAAGAGAAAGGAAAGAAGCTTTTGGGTCAAGAAAAACTTATGTGAAACTGAGTTGTAATCCTATAGCAGTGAGCAGTGGGGAATGACTTTTAATAGAACAGAGAACTTTCAAACACTCAGGATGAAAAGATTAGAGTTGGGTGAGCTCTTTGAAATGTAAACACAGAGCAGAGGAACCTAGAAAGGGAAATATATTCGAACAACTGGAATAAATCCATTTGAACAATTGAATGATGACCAAGGGCTTACATTCTAATAGAAGGAGAAGAAAAAGCATCCTTTCAGAATCCCACTGTCTTTAAGGGTCACAGAGAGAGAGTTAAAAAAAAGACCTAGGAATAGTTTTGTTCTGTTTTGTTTGCTTTTAAGAGAGAAGTAAAAAAGGGAGGGGACAAGGAATACTAAAGAAGAATTTAGGAAAAGGGGGGAAGAACTCTTTCTCATATTTGAAGTACATTAGGAAGCATCTCATAAACTTTTCTCTGAACCAGGAAAGGAGGGTTGAGTGCACACACAGAGTTTGGGTGTAGAGATGTATTAAAGTCCTTCATTCTCCCAGAGGACCAAAGTCCCTGCGTTCTGCTGGGGTCAAGTTTCAGTGTGTCTGACTGGGGCTGATCAGAACAACAGGAGCTCAGAAGGAGGTCGGGCACGAATACTCCCCTGGGAACATCGGGGAGGATTCTCCAAATCTGCACATCCTGTGTTTCCTCTGAGCTGTTTCAATTCCGCTTTGTTCATAGAGCATGACACCTTCTGTGATGAGGGCACACCATGCTGGGCGACCTGTGCCAGAGCCTCCCATGTCACACACTCATTTCCAAAGTTCTTGGGAGAAACCCTGAGAGGGTCCATGTATAGCTTCTTCTGACCTCCATGTGAACTCTTGCCCTGTGCGATTCTCCATAAAATAGTCTTTGAAAAGAGTGTTTTAAGAAGGGTAGAGTTGGGGAAGTCATGGTTTCAAACAAAACAAATATCAGCTTTAGAGGGTGGATCATAAAAGGGAGGTTCATAATAAAGAGACAGTATAAGAAACAGTGATCAAGGTCTGGGCTCGGAGAAGAGAGGAGGGAAAGTGGAGTGGAATTGGTCCAACTCAATACTATTAGTGTTGACACTTTTTTTTTCTTTCCTGATTTTCTTCTTTCTAAAGAATAGGGTGGGGACAAAGAAAAGGAAAATTATAAGAGGTTATGATGGAAGGAACAATATGATTAACAATCAAAAATGAATGTCAATAGGATAAATTCACCTACAAAATAGAGGAGGGTAGCAGAATGGATTGGAAAGCAGAATCCAACAAGAAACATACCTTAAACAAAGATTCACACAAAGTTAAAACTCGGGGATGGAGCCAAATGTATTCTTCCATAGGTGAATTTTTAAAAGTAAGGTTGGAAATCACGATCTCAGATAAGGCAATGGTAAAAATGGGCATAGCTTTAAAAAAGATAAGATAAGCAGGGAAACCACATGCTACCTAAAGGCACTATATATGATGGAATAATATCAATACTTTATAATTAATATTTTTATGTTTATCAAACAGCATGGCATTTAAATATTTAAAAGAATCAGAGAGAAATGGATCGGAAAAATCACCAGTAAAGTTGGGGACTGTAATATTCCTTTCTTACTTAGACAAGTCTAACAAAAGGAAAAACAAGAATGCTTTTAAGGATCTAAGTAGAATTTCAGAAAAGTTAGATATGATGGATCTTAGGTGATTACTGAAAAAGAATCAAAAGGAATATGGAAGGCTTTAAAAGGCAAACAAAATATTTTATATTTGATGTTGGAGGTAATAGGGAGCTATTGGCAATTATTGCGTGTATGGGACAGGAGAAGGTGACATGATAGGACCTGCATTTTATTTTTTCTCAATTTTTTTCACATTTTTATTTAAAGTGTCGAGTTCCAAACTTATCCCTCCCTTTCCTCCCCCCCTCCCTGAGATGGTAAGCAAGTGGACAGAGGTTATACATTTGCAGTAAATGTAAAACATTTCCATATTTGTCATTTTGTACAAGAAGACTCAAATAAAAGAAAATGAAAACCAGCCTGCTGCAGTCTGTATTCTCTCAATATCAGTTCTTTCTCTGGAGGTGGATAGCATACTTCTTCATGAGTGCTTTGGGATCATCTTGGATCATTGTATTTCTAAGCATAGCTAAGTCATTTACAATTAATCATCGTACAATGTTGTTGTTACTGCATACGACATTCTCCTGGTTCTATTCACTTCACTTTGCATCAATCCATGTAAGTCTTCCCAGTTTTTTTCTGAAACCATCCCCTAAGTCATTTCTTACAGCACAATAGAATTCCATCACAAGCATATACCACAACTTGTTCAGCCATTCGCCAATCGATGGGCATCTCCATAATTTCCAGTTCTTAGCCACAAAAAGAGCCGCTATAAATATTTTTGTACAAGTAGGTCCTTTCCCCTTTTTTGGATGACAGACCTCCATTTTAGGAAAATCACTTTGTCAGCTAAGTGGCAGATGGACTGAAGTAAAGAAAAACACTTAATCTTGCAAAGTCCTGATGCTCAAACACCTTCACAGGCTTTGTGGTTAGAAACAGCCCAGGCTGAACAAGATCAAGTGAGCCTGACCTCACACAGCTGGGGTACAGGGTGCAGGTACTGCCCCTGAGCCTCTGCTCTCTCCACTCATTGGTCACAGGGCACATGCCTCCTGAAGCCATGAGGAGGCACATGATTTTCACTTGTGTGTCCCAGACCCTAAGCTTCGGGAAGCTCATGGGAGAGAGGGACTAGCCGGGACTGAGGGACCTGGGGAAGCTTCCTGGAGGAGGGGGCTTGTAGGCTGGACCCCCAGGCATGTGGAAAGTCCAGGAGAATTAACCCTAGGAGGTGCTTGTGGGGGGCGCAGTGCAAGCAAAGGCAGGGTGTTAAGGATGGGGCTGGGGCTGATGCTGCCTGAGGCTGAGGGACCAAAGCAGCTCCCCCTCCTCAGAGCCTCAAGAGTCAGGGAGGAGGAAGGGATAGTGATGGAAGGTGGCCCAATAGAAGGAGAGAGCCAGGAGTTCCAGTCTGTGGGACCTTGGACCGACTGGCTACGGTTGCTCCTCTGAACAGTGAGGGGCTGGGGAAGCAGTCCCCAAGGGGCCTCCAGCCCTGCCCTTCTCTGTGACTTGACTAGGGAGAGGGGGCAGCAGGGAAGCTCTCTGGACTTGAGCCTTAATCTCTGGGAGGTGCCAGCAACTTGCTGCTATCCAAGCAGAACTGTGACTACCCCTCTGTGCTGCTGAGAGCAGAGAGACGCAGGGCTGCTGCCAGCCAGGAGCCAGCCTCCTTGTGAGAGGAGTGGAGGCAGAGGGGGCCTGGGGGACCTCCGCCCTCTCCTCCACCCCATCACACCCTCTGGTTTAAGAAGGAGGGAGACAGACTAAAGAAGGGCAACCAGACTGAGGAAGGGTGGCCAGGCCAGGTTGTGAGAAGGATGTGAGGAGGGGTGGATGCTGGCCTTGGGGGCGGGCAGGAAGGCTGTCTCTAAGCATTTGAAGGAAGGACTGGGCTGTCCCTCCTTGCCCCCCATCCTTTGCCTTGGTTCCTGCTGCTCCTGGACCCCCACCTCTCCCCCAGGCTCCACCTGCTGTAATCCTTGCCTTCCTCAAAGGCTCAAAGCAAGGGGCTCCTATGGCAGCCAGCCCTGGGGCCGAAGCCCCTCAGCGCCAGCCAGTCTGGCCTGTAGGTCCCCATGGAGGTCCTTGTCCTGGAGACCTGGGCAGGCTGGTGGCTGCCTTTGTGCCCTGGGCTCCAGCTTCTCCTAAATGTGAGGAAACTGAGACCCACAGAGATCCAATGCCTTCCCATGAGGCTGCAGCAAGTCCCTGGTTGAGCCTGGACCAGAAACAGGTCTTTGAGCTCCCAGTCCAAGGTCTTGCAGGTGGCCAGAGAAGTCCAGACCCAATGAGGCAAATGGGAGTCTCCATCCCTACTCACTTCCAGACACCCATGGGCACACACTCTGCATGACCAGCAGGGAAGGGCTCCTCCCTCCTTAGAGTATTAAGTGTAGACCACCACAGCTGGGGCCACTGCTCTGGCCAGAGGCGGCCAACAGCCAGCCCACTGTGGTAAGAGTGGAGCCGTGGGGAGGGGAGCTAGATGGGGCCAGCCCCTCCTTTTCTGGACCCAGAAGAGAGAAGCTACTGCCTTGCTCTCTGGTCTCCCCTCCCTTCCTCGGCTCTGACCCCCAAATCCAACAGACGGGTTGGTCCGTGCTTCCTTATCATAGAGATGGGGCCTGGCCAGGCCTGGCCTGTGATTTCTATTGGTATCAGGAACTCCCAGGTGAGGGCACACTCTCTACCAATGCAGGCATCCCCTCTCTGCAACCTAGAATTATGTGGAACCCTGAGAGGAGGACTTGGGTGCAAGTTCCGCCTCAGAAACCTCCCAGCCATGGCCCTTGTGGTGACTTTGGGGCTCTAAAGAGCCCAAGCCTGCAGAGAGAGCCTCAGTGTCCCCAGGCTGAGCGAGCTGACCTCACACCAAGCGCACTTTCTCATCTCTAGAGCATGAGTGATATCAGCCACCAGCCAGCTCTGGGATGTGGGGGGCCAACATTGAGTGGGGGGCGGGGCTTGGGCCCCCAGGCCCCCCCCCACATACACACCCAGCACACATACACCCAAGCACACCCAAACTCATACACACACCTAAACACGCCCACATTCATACTCACACAGCCCTATACACACACACACACTCACACACACCCACATTCACACTCACACATACCTACATTCATACTCACA
>NW_027185759.1:1059748-1065128 GCF_028583685.1 Petaurus breviceps papuanus | reverse complement strand
GATACCTACAGATACACTCTCACACACAACCACATTCATACTCACACTCACACATACTCACAACACACCTATACACATACCCACACACGCTCACACTCACACACCTAAACAAGCCCACATTCACACTCACACACACACCCACACACCTCTACACACAGACAGTTACACAACACACATACCCACACACACTCACACACCCACATTCACACTCACAGATATCTGCACACACACTCTCACACATACTCACATTCATACTCACACACACTCAAACACACTCACACACACCTATACACATACCCACTCACACGTACACACACCTACATTAACACTCACAGATACACACACTCACATACCTACATACACACTCACACACACTCACCTACACACATACTTACACACACCCACACTCACACCTACACACATGGCTGTTGAGAATCCCATGAGATCTTGGAAAGCCTCATCCAAAGGTCAGTTGTTAGCATCACTACGGCCGTCAGCTCAGTCTAACAACTGCTAAGTTGAATTGACCAGTCAGTTGGGTCACAAGGGCCAAAGCTGGGTGGAGGCAGCAGGCCCAGCCCAAGGAGAGCCCCCCAGCACCATCTGTCACTATTGCTAACCCCTTAGCTACCAGATGGCACAGATAGTGCCAGCTGGCCCCTGACGGGCACAGAAGGGGGGGCCAGCCGGGGCCATCTGAGCTAAACTTTGCTGACCTCCCATCTTGATGAGGAAGGCCAGACCCTGCTCCCAGGCCTCCCCATCAGGAAGCTCTAGGCTAGGTCTGAAACAGCCACGGCCCCCCTGGCTTCCTCTCCTCCTGCTCAGGACCAGCAAAGAGCCGGCCTAGACAGGCACCAGCCCCATGAGCGCCCCACTTCTGGGCCCAGCCAACAACAGGCCAGCAGCAGTGCTGTAAGCCGAGGACCCCAAAGGCCTTGGCTGGCAAGGTCTGAGGAGTGAAGGAAGCCCTGTGCTAGCCAGAGGGGACCTCCATCAAGCTCAAGGCTTGGTGCAGGGAGACACAGCAGCCTTCCTCTGCTTCCTAGTTTGTGCTATGAGGGAGCTGGACCAGGCTCCTTCCCGGCTTAGCCATCCCAGGTCATTCTCTGAGGACAGAGCTGTCGCTTCCCCCAGGGGAGGGATGGTGGCCAGGAGAAGGTCATGTCCTCTGGTCTGGGGGAGCAGGGTAAGGAGGGCTTGGGGCCCCTGGTCCTTACCCTATTACGTAGATGAGGACCGCCAGCTGGGTGAAGCGGAAGAGGACCCCCACCTTCTTGTTACGCACCAGCACCATGCGAGGGGTGTCATATTCAAAGAAGAAGGCTGACAACTTGGTCCCGATCCGCCCCTGCATGTTGGCCTGGTGGGGGTGCAGCCCAAGGGAGCCTCGGGGGGCCCTGTGCCAGCTTGTGTCCCCTCCTTGCGCAGGCCAGGACTGAGGGACAAATGTAGGCAGCCTGTGGCTTTGTCAGTTTGTCGAACAAATAAATTTCCATCTATAGGCACAGGGGGTGGAGCCGGTGGAGAGGGGGGTGTTATGGGGGGGGGGGGGGGGGGCCTCCCAGGCCCTGCCGGAGCAGCTGAGCCCGGCTGGGGCCCCTTGGCGGCCGGAAGGCTGGGCTGTCAGACACAGGAAAAGCTCAGTGGACTTTGCAGCTGGGGTCAGATAAGCCTGACCCAAGAACAGGAACATCTGGGGGCAGAGGCCCAGCCTCCACAAGCCCAAGAGCCCGATGCCAGCCAGCCAGCACCAGCCTCTCCCCTGGGAGCTGCTGTCCCGACCCTGGCCAAGCCAGCTCCAGCCCACCCACCTACCGTCAGGACCCAGGGCTCCAGAGTGAACTCAGATAGGAAGTGGGGAGGCTTCCCAAGCCTTGGCCTGATGCAAAGGACCCAGTTATCAGATGGGCTGGCACAAGGCTTGCCAGCGGGCTCATGAGCCTTGTGCCCAAGGTAGAGTTAGAATTAAGTGTCATATTTCTGGGTTCATGTTCTGACGCTGTGACTGATGAGAGACGGAACCTTGAACCGATGCCTCTCCTGTCTGGGTCTTAGTTTCCTCATCTATAAAATGGGGACAATAATCTGTGCAGGCCTTATGTCACCTGTAAGGGGCAGGCACAAACCCTCTGGGCATCACCCTGGTACCCATCCCCTTCTAGCCATGGACAAGCTCTGGAGGTACAAGTCATTCCTCTTCCTTATGACTCCGACCTTAGCGCCTGCCCCACCCGTCAGCACCCCAACCACCAGAAGGGCTTGGGTGGAGGACAGTGGGCAGACTTCTGTCTACATTCTCGGCCCACAGGCTGCCCAGCCAGGCCCTGACTGCTCTCTCTATTCTATTCCACCAAAGTCGTCCAGGGAAGACCCCCTTGTGCTGCTTGGGTGGGTCCCTCCCATGCCCCTCTTCTCTGTGTGAGCCTGAAGCCAGGTGGCAGAGAGGAGGGAGGCAGTATTGGCCCAGACACTTAGTTATGTACCTGTGCAGGTGATTCAGACCTAGCTGTGGTGCTTGGGCTCAGAGATCACCCAGAATCACCTTTCCCTTTACAGACAAGGAATTGGAGAGCAGATGCTCTGGCTGTGCCCCCCTGTTCCAGTCAGGGGGCTCATCCCACCATCCTACCCCCCCAACATCTCTTCAGAATTGTAGCTCCCCTGTGCCTTGGCATGAGGGGCGCTGGGAAGAGGGGATTTAGACAACCCCTAAATATTTTTGCAAAATTCATTCTAGGAATGTATGGAAAGCAAACTGAGGCTTCGATGAAAGGGAGGCTTGTCCAAGGTCCCAGAGGGGATCGCTGGTAAGGCTGGCATTCAAAGCCCAGCTGTTCTACCCTCAGGAAGGCCCATCCCCATAGAGGAAGGACAGTGAGCAGCCCCTGCAGGGGAAGGTGGAAAGGAGGGACTGGGCTTCAGGAGCCCACGGGCACACATGCTGGCAGGGTCTGGAAGATGGGGAAGAGAACCCAAACCTAACCAATGAAGCATTGTCCCCCCATCTGCCCCGCCCACAACCCAGCACCACATGACCCTGGGCTAGACACCTCAGTCTCCTCATCTGTAACCTGAGGGATCTGATGTCCAATGTCCCTGGCAACTCCCAAACACCCTGCTTACAGAGTCTTGGAGCTGGCAGGGCCCTCAGAGCCAGACCTGACCAAGGACCCCCAACCACAACCCAACGAGGGGTCTCTCGGCCTGGAGCCTTCCAAAGGGGGGTCACCACTTCCTGAGACCTCGGGGCTGCTCTCACTGTTGGGAAGGATTTCCTGAAATGGATCCCCAACGTGCTTGTGTACTTTCCCCACCCTGCCCCTGGTTCCATCCTCCAAGGCCAGAAGAAGGCTCAGCCCCTTTTACGTCACAGTTGCTCAAACACCCCCTAAATAACAGGATCCCAGGCAAGCCCAGCTGGCTCAGCCCCCTCCCTGGGAGTCTGTGGTCTGGGGCTCAGAGGGGTGAGTAGCATTCAGGCTGGCTCCTGGTCAGACCAGCTGGGCCTTCTAAGCCCAAGGGTCTGGGAGAGAACTGGCCGCCAACCTTGGGCTCTGAGAGGCCCTTTTAGGGAAGGCCTGGGAGTGTCTGCCAGTGCTTGGGGCCTTGGGAGTTCAGGCAGGCTAAATTTAACAGGGCTCAGACCTCCAGGCTGCCAGGCTTGCCAGCCTTCCCTCCCTATCGAGGAGCCAGTCAGAGTATTCCCACAGTGGGTGGGATGGCTGCTGTCACTGTGAGCGCCCCAACATTCCTCCTCGGGGCCCTGGCTGGAGGCAGCAATGGCGTAGACGCATTCTCTCTTGCCCAAACCTCCTCCCGTCTCTGCCCACCCTGTGTCCATCGTTGGCACCATCCCTGCCATCCCCCTAGATGGGATCCTCTCTGGTCCCAGTCAGTCACTGGCTCTCCCCCATCTGTTCCAGTCTTCCAGGGAGGCTGGGAGAAGCTGGCGGATGTCCAGAGGGGACGGCTACCTTGAAGTGTCTGTGGTCCATGCCATACAAGGGCTGCGTGAAGGGGCTGAGGCACTGATTGCCGAGAGAGAGCTGAGGGTGGGGGTGGGGCAGGGGAGCACAGATGCTGGCCCCACCCAGAAGGATGTCGAGGTGGGGAGCAGTAGAGGCCTGGGGGAGCTTGCAGAAAGGCTTAGGCTGGAGGAGGCACTTCTTACCAATGAGAGCCATCCTGGCCACCCCGAAGTGGTGCCTCCTCCCCCACAAGAAGCCTAGAAACCTGGGGCACCCACCCACCATGGGGCTCTCCAGGGGGGCTCTGCTCCAATGAAGGTCAGTCCCATTGCCTCAGGGGCCCCTCGCAGCTCCACCTCGGTTCAGTGGGTGTAAGAAAAGGAAGGAGCCCAGGGCATATGGAGGGACAGAGTGGGCAGCTCTTCTGGGCACCCCCAAGCCCTGGCAACCCTTCCAGGCAAGGGGCCCAGAGCCCTCCTTTCCCTGGAGTGACAGACACAGGCTCTCCAGCTGCCACTTACCCCCTCCCTTCTGACCCTTTCCCATATGCCCATCACTAGCCAGCCAGGGGCTGCCGCAGTTCATAGGTGAGCCTGCTGGTAGCTCCCTGCTTTTCTTCCCCCACTTCATGGACAGCAGGGCCCAGAGGCCCAATGGTCACAGCAGCTCTGGCCTCCTCGGTCCTTCCCCTCCAGGCTTTGGTCGGCCATCTGGATTCCCAGGCTTCCAGATAGGAAGGCATTCTGTTGATGAATCCTTTCACAAAGAAGCTTTCTTTCCCCTTAGAGAAGACAGATCATTCTGCAGATGCCCGAGGGACAGGCAGAACTTTCCCCTACTGGGCTGGAGAACATCTCTGGATGTGACTAATAGTGAAGAGAGGCAGCCAGAGGCTCCTTGAAGCTGGGGGAAGCTTACAGCTTTTCCCTTTGCTCCAGTGACCTCTTAGTGGCCAAACCCAATGGCCTTTGTTTAGCCCTCATTCTCCTCACCCTCTCTGTAGCCTTGGACACTGTCAGTCACTCTCTCCTCCTGGAGACTCTCTTCTCTCTGAGCTCTCAGGACACCCCCTCCCTCTTCTCTTGTGGTTCCCCTCCTCCCTCTCTGATAGCTCCTCCTCTGTCTCCTTTGCTAGACCTTCATTCACACCCTGGGAGTGTCCCTTAGGGCTCTTTCCTGGACCTTTTTCTCTTCCTATGTTCTCTCTCATGTGGTGATCTCATCAGCACCCATGGATTCAGTTACTATCTCTATGTAGGTGATTTCCAAGTGTGTGGGTGACAGAGATACAGACACAGACATAAACTTTAACATAGACATAGAAATAAACACAGGCCCAGACACAGACATAAAAATGAACATAGACATAGAAATAAACATAGACACAGACATAGAAATAAACATAGACA
>NW_027185759.1:1059335-1059738 GCF_028583685.1 Petaurus breviceps papuanus | reverse complement strand
AGAAATAAACATAGACACAGACATAGAAATAAACATAGACACAGACATAGACATAGAGTTAGACATAGAAATAAACGGACATAGACATAGACTTTAACATAGACACATTAGACATAGACTTAGACATAGAAATAAACAGACACAGACATAGACCTTAACATAGACACAGACTTAGACATAGAAATAAACAGATACAGACATAGACAGAAATAAACATAGACACAGACATAGAAATAAACATAGACACAGACATACACCTAAGCATAGAAATAAACATAGACACATTAGACATAGACATAGACTTAGACATAGAAATAAACAGATACAGACATAGACGTAGAGCTAAACATAGACATAGACACAGACCTAGACACAGACACAGACACAGACCTAGACACAGACA
>NW_027185759.1:1059139-1059325 GCF_028583685.1 Petaurus breviceps papuanus | reverse complement strand
AGACACAGACCTAGACACAGACACAGACACAGACCTAGACACAGACACAGACCTAGACACAGACACGACATAGAAATAAACATAGACACAGACACGGACATAGACTTAGACATAGAAATAAACAGACACAGACATAGATGTAGAGCTAAACATAGACATAGACACAGACATAGACATACAAATAAA
>NW_027185759.1:1013240-1059129 GCF_028583685.1 Petaurus breviceps papuanus | reverse complement strand
GTAGAGCTAAACATAGACATAGACACAGACATAGACATACAAATAAATATAGACACAGACATAGAAATAAACATAGACACAGACATAGACTTAGACATAGAAATAGACACAGACATAGACGTAGAGCTAAACATAGACATAGACACAGACATAGACATACAAATAAACATAGACACAGACATAGAAATAAACAGACACAGACACAGACATAGAAACAAACATAGACACAGACATAGACTTAGACATAGAAATAAACAGACACAGACATAGAAATAAACATAGACACAGACTTAGAAATAAACATAGACACAGACACAGACATAGAAATAAATATAGACACAGACACAGACATAGACTTAGACATAGAAATAAACAGACACAGACATAGATGTAGAGCTAAACATAGACACAGACACAGAGACAGGCGTAGACATAGATATAAAAGCTAGCATTTGTGCAGCACTTTAAGCAATACATTTTACAAATTGACTGACCTCCATGGCTTCCTTTAAATCCCTCTTTCTATAGGAAGCCTTCACCAGCCCTTCTGAGTTCCAGGGCCTTCCCTCTTTTAATGACTTCCTATTTACCATGTATATCTTTATTGTGCTTGTTTACTTGTCTCCTCCCCTTCTGGACTGTGAGAGCCTACAGAGTGGGGACAGTCTTATGCCGCTTTCTTGTATCCCCAGTGTTCAGTATAGTGCCTGGCACAAAGCAGGTGCTTAATAAATGTTGACTGACTAACAAATGCTATCTCATTTGAGCCTCCCAACAGCTCAGAAAAGTAGGCGACCTCATTATCCTCATTTCACAGATGAAGAAGGGGAAGTGGAGAAAGGTTCAGTGACTTCCCTCCGGTCCCACAGCTAGTGTCTAAACCAGGCCTGGATCTGAACTCAGGTCTTCCCCATTCCAAGTCCCTCCTCGTCTCCCTTGAGGTTTCTCTCCTGCTCTCCAATCTTGAATCTCCAGCTGCCTAATGAGCGTCTCAGGCTGGATATCCAACAGGCAATCTTCAATCCAACATGTCCAGAGCTGAACTCCTTTTGGCCCCCACTCTGCCCCTCTCTCTTCCTGCCTTCCCAATGACTGCTGAAGCTACCTCTATCCTCTTGGTCTCTTCGCTCTCCTTGCCCCTCAGACCCAGCTGTTGCCAAGGTTCTTCCTTTAAAGCTTCTCTCACCACCTGCCCTCCCTGGTCACAGGGCTTCCACCCAACCCAATGGAGCCCAGTTAGCTCTAGTGAGTACCCTGCTGCTTCTCTGGCATACAAAGCCAGCCCCACCTACCTTCTCAACCCTATCCCTGCTTCCTGTTGTTCTGCCCACCACACTCCAGACTGGCCTTCTTTGCTGTGCCCGCCACTACACTGCACTGCTTCTCTCCAGGCCTGTGTACCGGCCGTCCTCTGTGCCTGGCATGTGCTCCTCCTTCTTAGCTTTGCCTCATAGAGCCTAGGGCCCTGCTGAGGCTGCCTCTTGCTGCCACTATGTCACCATAGAGGGCTGCCAACATTTCCCTCCGTCTGATACCAAGGAGTCAACTGTGTCTAAATGTGCCAAGTGGTGGGAATGAAAGAGGGCTGGGAGCAGAGGGTGCTGGGAACTGAGCAGTGGGAGATCAGGGGGATGAGCGAAGAGGCTTGGGAAGTGGGATCCCACTCAGGCCGAGGGCCCTGAGCTCAGCCTGGAGGACCACAGGGAACCTGGAAGGTACTGAAGCTGGGGAGGAATGGGAGCCCAGCCGCCTTTGTAGGGAATCCTGCTGGCAAGGACCTGCTGCTTGTGACTGGTGCACCAGGAGGGAGGGGCGAGGGCATGGGGGAGGGTGAATACATAGGGAAGACTTCCCTGGCAACTTCAGCATTAGCAACCTGTTCCCCAGCATCCCCCAGCCCGTCTTACACATGTGGCAATTCCCTCGTGGACCTTCTGTTTGCCTGGGAAGGCTGGCTGTTTACCTTGGAATCCTGCTTCTGGTCTGAGGTGGTCACAACCTCACAGTGGGACCCAGGTCTCCCGCACCATGCTTGCAGCAGGGACCCGCGGCCAGGACACCTTCATGCCCTCCCCAGGGACATAGGCAGCCTGTGAGGCAACAAGTCAGGACTGGGCCATTGGACTCCTCCCAAACTCTCTGAAAGCCCTGCAGGACCAAATGAGCCTCCAGCCTGGGGAGGGACTGTTGAGGAATGATGACCGGGAGCTGCTTGAGTCCTGAGCCGCCAGAACCGCAAGTCCTCCTGATCCCCAAGCTTCTGCTGAGCAGAAATAGCCTGAGATGTCTTCAGAGAGGAGCCCGGAAGGCACTGGGGCATCTCATGGGGAGTTGTGACCTCCCTCCCCCCCCCAGCTAGCCCTTCTTACTGCCAAGGAGCCCCTCTGGCCCCCAGCTCAGGGGCTTCCTCGACTCCTCCCTTCCCTCAGTCCCAGACATAAGCAGTGGCCAAGTCTTGTGGATTCTGCATCCTCAGTGTCCCATATCTGTCCCCAAGCGGCCACATCCACAGTCACTGCCTTAGCTCAGACCCTCATAACCAAGAGCTTCCAGTCTACTGTCTACCAAACTGCCAAGGGGTCATTCCATGCTCACAATGCTTCTGTGGCCCCTGTTACCACAGCTTGACGTGTATATTAAAGCTAGTGTTTATGTATTGCTTTAAGCTCAGAAAGAGCTTTGCAAATATTATCTCATTTATCCTCACATCACCCCTGGGGTGGGGGTGGGGTACTGGTATCATCCCCATTTTACAGGTGAGGAAACTGAGGCTGAGAGGGTCAAGTGACTTGCCTAGGTTCACACAGTCAGGAAGTTTTCAGCTCCAGGCCCAGCACTCTGCCTGTTGCACCATCCAGCTGCCTCATGGTCCACATTATTCCATCCTCTGTGTCTATGCCTTTGTTCAAGCCTCTCCCCTCCCCCTGCCTCCACCATGCTTAGAATTCTAAGACTCTCTGGATTCCAGTTGGCAAAAATCATGAAAGATGAAAGATGGGAACAGCTGATATTGGAGAAGCTGCAGCAAGAGGGGCACACCACTACATTGTTGGTGGAGCTGTGAGCTTACCATCATGGCTGCATCCAGGGCATCTCCACCACCACCACCCCTCTCCAGCTTGCTTTTGTGTTGTCTGGGGAAAGGAGAGGAGACAGTAAGTCCCTAAGGGGCAGAGACTGGCTGCCTTTGTGCTTCTATTTGCACTCTGCCTGGTACACAGCAAGGCCTTCCTAAATGCTGGCTGCCTTGATATGTGATGCATCCTGGGTAGGACATTTACCACCCTCTTCATTGCCCCCGGCGCCTCTCTCCAAGACCTCAGAAAGCTCAGGCAAGGAGCTGGGCCACGTCATAAGGGGCAGTTTCCAGCCTGAGAGTACCCTACAAGCCTGAAAGCACACGCCTAGACCCCAAAAAAGTAACCGAATATGCAAGTGGCCAAATCACCCGGCCTCTCTCTGAGTGTGTGGCTGTCACTGCCTTGACAAGGTGAGGTGGAATAGAGAAGCTGCAGACTCTTCCCCCTCCTCCCCTCTGGCTCTTCTTGTTCTCTCTCTGTCTCTCTCTCCCTCCCCCACTCCCTCTGTCTCTGTCTCTGTATCTATCTCTCTCTGTCTCTGTCTCTCTCTCCCTCCCCCACTCCCTCTGTCTCTGTCTCTCTCTCTGTCTCTGTCTCTCTCTCTGTTTCTCTCTCTGTGTCTGTCTTGTCTCTCTGTCTCTCTCTCCCTCCCCCACTCCCTCTGTCTCTGTCTCTCTCTCTGTCTCTGTCTCTGTCTCTCTCTCTGCCCCCCCCAGTCCTTTTCCTTTCTTCCTCAATATCTCTCTTCTCTCTTTCAGCCTCTTCCTCTCTCCTCCTGTCTTCTGTCTGCCTATCTTGCCTCTCTCCACCCCTTACTCCTCCTCCTGAAGCTCCCATGGGCTTACTCTTGGAACTACCCATCTGGCTGCTTCTGCCCTTCTGAAATCCAGCCCCAGCTGGTCTCCAGTTGCTTGCTGGACCCTCCCCCAGCTGCCCCCAAATGCATCTCAGGCTTGGTCCATCCACAAGGGAGCTTGTTATCAGTGAAGAGACCAAGCCAGCTCCGTGGCAGTGCTAATAGCTTCCCAGTATGTCTCCAGATAAACATGCCCTTCACTGCCCCTCAGCCGCCCTTCCCTGGCTCTCATCCCTGGCCCCGGAAGGAGCTGTCTCCTTCCTTCTCCTGCCTGTGCCCTTCTTTAGAATGCACGGTGGATGCCCCACCTCCTTGGGGCCATAAAGGAAGGGCCACTCCAAGCTGTGCTAGGTTGAAGCATATATTTACACCATCCAGGGATCCTGTATTGGGGAAACTTGGGCATCATCAACTTGCCGTGAGGATGGTCCCTCAAGTGGTCACAGATGCCATTGACACATCTCTTTAGTCAGTCACTGTAATTAATGGACCCTTTTCGGGTGCAGACTGGCTCTCTAGGAGGTCTCATGGGTGTCTGGGCTAGAGCACAGCCATAAGCCTGAGTTACTGGTTAGCTTCAGAGGAGAAAGACACAGGTTTGGGGCACAGGGTGGGGACTGGCCTGGAGGAGGAGGAAGGGGAACTATAAAGGCCTGATAATGAGATAAGGAAGGACAAAATGGTAAAGGGAAGTGAGAGGGTCTCCTTGCTGGCTGCTAGGACTTTCAAAGAACTTGACCAAGAAAAATCCTCTTCCAATCAGCCACCAAAGGGTACTTGATGAAAGTGTCCCTGAAGAGCTTTGAGCAGAATCCAGGTACCTCCCCACCATCACCTCAGGGAACCTTGCTGAGGAGATCCGGGGGGGGGGGGGGGGGGGGAAGACAAGGGTCCCTCCAGCCCTCCCCTGCCACCTCAGAAACCTCGCTGAAGAGATCTTGTGGGAGGAGAATTCTGAGGTCCCACAATCTGCCCCTTGCCCACTTCTGGGTTGGGGGCATCCAGCAGCCCTCACCCTCTCTAATGGGTAACTGAAGGGGATAGAAGCCCAAGAAGGTACAAATGCACATTCACACATTTTCTCAGCAAAACTTTTATTTCTATAACCCCATGAGTATATGCCAATCATCTGTGCAAACCCAGAGCATCACTCTGGCCCCCACACCCCCCACCACACTACATCACAGCTGGCTACTGACATCACATGCAGGGGACACAATTGCAGGTAGAAAGGAATAATAGCTTTTGCATATGAAAATAGGAAACCTCATTTGGTGTCCATCTGTCTGAGGGAAGAGTTCTGTGAGAGTGGGCTGAGGTCCTTCACCCCGGCAGACTCCCCAAGCCCTGCCCCCAGGGAGACCTCAGGGGCCCCTCCTTCTGGGGAGAACCTTTTCTGTACAGAATGTGGACAAGAGCGGGGCTTCCTGCCCTTCATCCCAGCCCCCTCAGCCCACTCCTCCCAGACCTGGAGTGCAAGCAGAGACACGGGCAGGGATCCCAGAGCCCTTCACTGGGAGTGACCACAGTGCTCCTTGGCCCTCCTCTGCTCTCCCCATGAACCCGACTCTGGCCAATGCTCAGGATCCTCGAGCTGACAGGATTGCTGACTGAGTTTGGGGTTCCAAGACACAGATCCAGACCCAAGGATCCAGCACACAAATCAACATGCCTGGGGCAGGCCATAGGATGCATGTGTTGGCTATGGCTTCTCCTGCCCATGTACCTTGTACATATCATTCTCAGAATCTCAGAGCTGGAAAGAGCCTTTGAGGTCATCTGGTACAAACCATGGGGCAGCGAGCGCCGGGCCTGGAGTCAGGATACAGCCTCAGACACTCACTAGCCATGTGACCCTGGGCAAGTCACCTAACCCTGTTTGCCTCAGTTTCCTCTTCTGTAAAATGAGAACCCTGGAGAAGGAAATAGCAAAGCTCTCCAGTGCCTTTGCTGAGAAAACCCCAAATGAGGTCATGAAGAGTCAGACACCAAGGACAAACACCGCCAGTGCAAACCACCAGCTCCTGAGCAGGAATCCTCTGGAGCCCATCTCTGACACATGGTCCTCCAGCCTTGAAGACCTCCAGGGACAGAGAACTCACTACCAGCAGCTTCTGGCTATGACCCTTTCCTTTAACTGAAATCTACCTCCTGAAATTTCCTCCCTTGCTCCTGGTCCTGCAGAAGCAGGCGAACCCAGCCTCCACAGGACAGCCCCTCAAATGCTTGAGAAGGGAGATCATTCTTTCCCTCCCAAGCCCTCTCATCCAGCACAAACATGCCCAGGTTCTCCAACTAACCCTTCTATGGCCCAGACTTGGGTCTGTGCCCTGTGCCCTTGACAAGGTCTCTCCTACACTCTGGTGCCCCCAGACTTGCCATCAGCCACCATGTCATGCCGCTGCCATGTGCCATGTTCCCTGCCAACAGCTGCTAGATGTGCCTCCCGTTCTCCCATTTGGGCCATTGATTTTTTTAACCAGATGTAGCACTTTTCATTTAGCACAGCTAAACTTGTCATATCACTGTGCAAATTCAGGGATTCCTATGTTTTTACACTTTGGGCTATAGATGATCCTCAAGAAACGTGCTTAAAGTGAAGACAAGTTGACTGCTACCTTCCTGTTGCTTGCCAGTCTTGGTGGCCAAGTGGTCAGCTGGGGGCAGAGGGCAGTGGGGTATTAGGGTTTGCTCAGGAAAGGGCTCCTCCCCTGGACCCCTTCTCATTGAGAATGGCTGCTAAGTGCAGTGGAAGCCCAAGGGTCCAGTGTCTGGGAGACCTAGCTTGGGGCAGAGAAGCACACAGGCCACCATCCACATCAGCCAAACCCAGCCAGGAGCAGCTGAGACACTGCCCAGGGGCTCCAGGAAGAGTGGCTAGCATCTGGTCAGGGGCACCAGAGGCTTAGGCCCAAATTCTCTCCCTGTGACACTTGTCAAATTGGGGTTTCCTTTGCTTAAGGAAAGGGACCCCAGCCCCCAGTTCAAGGGGAAAAGCCTTGCCAAGGGCTGCCAGGGGGAAGGGGGGCTGGGGGATGGCAACAGAGGTGTCAGGGAGCTGGGGGATGGCCTCTGGGAGCAGAGTCTGTGAGCCACAGTTTGCTTTCCCCTCCTCCTCCTCCCAGGTTAACATGAGCCGGGGCAGGGGAGGAGAGAGGATCCTACTGACAGGACTTGGGATATTCCACCTGCTTCCTCTCTCAGCTCCAAGGGCACTGGGACTTTGGAGAAGGGCCTCAGTTTCCTCATTTGTCAACTGAGGGACTGGACCTCTGACATTCTAATCTTCTATTCCTCCCATTACTCAGCTCTTTGTAGCTGGACTCTGGGCTTCCCCACACATGCCCATCACCCCAGGACTCATCAACCACTGCAGATGGAGCACCCACCTTCCTGGGCCTGTCTCTGTGTCAGGGGTCTGACTTTCTGAGGGCCAACAGCTTTAGCAGACATGCCACCCTCCTTGGTTTCTGTCCTTCCAGGATCCCAGTGCCTGAGTCCTTATAATGATGCCCCCTGCCCTGGTAGCCTGAACAATAGGGTGGAGCGGGTGAGTCTGGAGCCATCCGGAGAACTGGACTCAACCCCGGGCCTGGGGCTCTGCTTTTGCCACCCCACCATCCGCCCAGGTCTCCTGGTACCCTGCCATCTGCTTCCCTCCTCATCCTGCTCCCTCAAACCCTCTCTTCCTCCTTCAATACCAGCTATTATGGTCTTCAAGTGGGGGAGGGGGGCAGGGGTGGGCACCAAGGTCCTTCAAGTCTTCTTTGGTGGGGAGGCTCAGTGGGGGGCTGCTGACCCAGGCGGAACAGACAGCAGCAAGGGAAGGTCTTTTGTCTAGAAGCTCCCCAAACTCTTATCCCTAATGCTCCCTGCCCTGCAGCTGCCTCTGCCCACCCTACAAGCCAAAAAGGACCCTAAGCCCTGGTAGTTACGATAAGTAACACTGCCCCCCAAAGGCCACGAAAACAGCAGAGGCAGGGAGGGCAGAGTGGGAGGTGCCCCCAGCCCTGGGGGCAGATGCTTGGTGGTGCTTCCCTTCAAAGACAACCATAAAGTTTTTTGTACAAAGGCCTGGCCTCCCAAGCCCTGCCCCACCCCCAATGGACCATAGATGGCATAGGGTCTCCTGGGACCGAGCCCCTCCAGGACACAAACAAGCTCTGTCTTGTTAGTCGAAAGGTGCTGAGGGCAGGAAGCGGGGGTGGGGGAGTGCTGGGAGCTCTCTCCATTCTTCTCCCAGCTTGGTCAAGCATCCACATGCCAGATATGACCCCGTGTCCTTCTGTACATTCCCCCTCCCTGCCCCAGCCACAGCCAGCCCAGAGGAAGGGTCCCTCCTCTCTGAGATCTCCAGGAGCAAAGATCAGACACCTGGACTCAGAAGCAGCTTCCTGGGCAAGTTCTGTCTCATTGGTCAAAAGGTGCTGAGGGCAGGAAGCTGGGGTGGAGAGGTGCTTGGACAGTCGCCTCCTCTGGCTCCTGGGGGTTGTCAAGCTTATGGGCTGCAGATCCAGGGCTGGCCCAGAGCCCCCACCTGCGCCCTTCTTCCTGATTCCCAAGTGTCCAGGTTAGATGGGGCCCCTGAACTCAGGCTGCTTGCAGAGACAGGCAGATGGGCCGAGTCGGGTAGGAAAAACTGGGAACTTCAGAGTTCGGTCCTTTCCAGAAGGTGCCACAGAGTGGGGAGCTGCTGCTGCTGCTGCTAATTTCCTCGGGTTTTTCCCATGTGAACAAGGAATGTCGCAGCCATGAGCTGGCTGTCCATCTGTCCCTGGCCCTTCGGCAGTCCCAAGCCAGTTTGCAGAGTTGCCCCCACAGCTCCAATACCAGGGGTAGCCTGAGCCTGGGTGGGAGAAGCTTGAACCCTGCACAGCTGTCTGACTGGGGCTGGTGACTCCAACAGACTTGCCCAACCCAAGGGGCCTACCTGGGCAGGAGGGAGTGGGGTGAGAGATGCCAGACCCCAGGCCCAGGTTGGGGAGTAACCTCAGTCTGTTTATTAGGTCAGCCTGTAAGCTCCTCTCAGAGAGGCTGGAGGGAGAAGCTGGAGTGAGGGCACTTCCTTAAGAGCCAGGCCTGGGGGTGGCTGTTCTATGCCACCCACCCACCCTGGGGCCGGGGAGGGCCCAGCCTGGCAGAGGCTTAGGGTGGCATTGCCATCTCTGTTGGAAGGATGCTGGGAGGACCATGGAGACTGGAGGAGGGGGTCACCTCGAGAGAACCCTGGCCACTGGACAAAGCCCCAAGAATGGACAAGGGGCTTTACAGGACCTGAGCAATGAGGCCCAGGGGAGAGGGCATGCTGGCTCTCAGACATTCCCACAGCTCCTGGGTGAAGAGGGAAGCCATGGGGGGAGGGGGAGGGCCTGGGGCCATGCATATCTCGTCTCTGCCCCCTCCTCCCTGTCCAGTCACCTCCCTCGGCCTCAGTTTCCTCATCTGCCAAAAGAGGGCAAAGATGGACAGCCTCTGAGGCCCCCTCTAGCTCCAAAACAATGATATCAAGTAAACTCTGAAAGTGACCTTCCTGGGCATGTGAGGAAATGCTTAAATGGACACTAGAGGGGGAGGGGATACCAGATGCCAAGGAAGCTTATACACCTGACGCCAGTGTGCCCATTGAACAGCTCTGCCTGAGTCACAGGGCCAGGAGAGTGAAGGAATCTCCCAGAGAATGAGCAGCCCACACCTGAGTCTGAAAGAGGGAAGGAAGGAGAGATAGAGACAGAGAGAGACAGACAGAGAGACAGAGACAGAGAGACAGACAGAGGCAAAGAGAGACAGACAAAGAAGTGGGCACAGAGATGAAAGGAGACAGAGAGACAGAGATGGGGGGAGAGAGAGGAAGGAAGGGAAGGAGAAAAAGAGAGGGGGAGACAGAGAGAGGCAGGCAAGGAGAGGGAGACAGGCTAGGAATGAGACATGATCGTGGGAGAGGCAGAGCTCTGAGCAGGGCAGGGGCTGCAGACAAAGGTGAACAAAAACCCCCAAACAAAATGGAGGGGGTAGGAATCCATAGAATCTAGATGTGACTTTTGGACATTCACTGGCCAGCGGAGCAGCTGACAGCAGAGCCAGACCCTGAGACTTCAGGCAGAAAGACAACGTGGAGAGTGAGTCGGGGTCCCATCTGTCATTTCTTGTTCTTTTCTTCTAAAACAAACAAAAAAAATATTTGGGGGAAATCCCCAAATCATAGTTAAAATACAGACCTAAGGACAGCTAACATTTACACAGAGCCCCAAGGTTTGCAAATCCCTTTACACACATTATCTCAATTGAGCATTACCTATGAGGTGGGCACTCTTATCTCCATTTTGCAGATGGGGAAACTGAGGATCACACAGCTTCTCACAGCTAATGCATCCAAGGTAGGATGTGAACCTTGGTCTTTCTGATGTCAAGCCAGCACATGTTCTCTCTCTGTCTTTCTTTCTCTCTCTCTCTGTCTCTCACACCCACCCACCCCCTCCCACACACCACTCACATTGGAAGGGACCTCAGTGACCACCTAAAAATGTTTCCCCCTCTCCTTTAAGATTTCAGGTTTCCTCTATAATCCTCTGCACGTTATTTCACACATTTACAAACCTGCTGCTTAGAAAGGTTTCCTCCTAAGCCTTGCCCAGAGCTCCTGCCCCTGAGGTTGGGGGCAGGACACCTTCCAGTCCCACCAAAGGGTAATGACCAATTCTTTGTCTAGTTCCACTGCTCCCGGACCAAGAATCACTCTTCACAGCATCCTGGACCCTAAGTGGTCATTCAGTCTCTGAAGATAATCCAGAGATGGAAGAACTCCCTCCCTCCAAAGGCAGCCCATCCCACTTGGGAAGCACCTAAGGAGTTAGGAAAATTCCTCTCACATTCGGCCTAAATCTTACTTTCTGCAACTTTCCGAATCCAAGAGCTCCCTGTGCAGCCACATTTCTCTTGGTTCTTCCCTCAGGGCTGAGAACAAGCCTGACTCCTCCTCAGTGTCTTAGCTGATGACAGCTCTCATACCCCCCTCCCCAAGTCTTCTCAGCCCCAGGCCCTGGTGGGTTTGTCCCCATTTGACCACACACTTTCCAGAGTGCACTACCTAGAACCAAAAGCAGCAGCCAGGGTGGCCCAAAGCCCCCAGCTCCTCATCCCTCATGCTGTCTAGGTCTGCGGTCCCCCATCCTGTGCCTGGGCAGTGGCCCCCCTGTGCTCTCCCCTCCCCTCCCCTCCTCTGGGATGCGGCCCCTTTGGTGCTTTGGGGCATCTGCTGCCGTTCATGCCCCTGTAGCTTTCCTGGTCGTTTGATGATCTCTGAGCCTCTGTTTGCCTGAACCTCCCCAGTGTCCATCATGTTTCAGGGATGGGTGGCATCCCCGGGCTCTTCCTTGGCACTGCAGACTCTCCACGCTTGCTGTCTTGTTCCCTAGGTGGCATTGGAGGTGTCCGTGACCGCACGTGGGCAGCCAACCCGCTTCCTCTCCTCTCTCATTCCTACTCAGCTTCCAGATAACGAGGGCCATGTGTTTGTCCTCACATTTCCCTCCTCTCCTTAAGAACCCTCACTAACTCCTGATGGCTATGGCCCTCCCTTTGAGCCCCCCAACCCGCGGGAATGGGCCCCCTCCCCCTCTGTCCCAGTCAGGCGGATGCCCTCTCTCCAGAGCCCAGGGGCCACCCCTGAGGAGCAGGCAGAAAGGGTCCTAGAGGACTCGGGAGGTCAGTGGAGCCTGGGGGGTGGCAGCTCCTTCTCTGTGTTTTCTTTCCTCCTCCTATAAATCATCAGAGAGAGTTGGGTCCAGTCACCAGCCTCCAGGGAAACTTCCTTACAAGGCCTCGCGGCCAGCTTGGGAACAGACTGGTATCTTGTCTCTCAATCCCCCGACTCCTGGCCTCAGACACTTCTCGTTAATCAGGGAGCCATTCCCAAGAGAGACCTGGGGCTGAGGCAGCCAGATGTGGCCCCAGATGTGGCCAGAAGCTAGGACTGCCTGAGCCAGTTCACTTCACAAGGAGGCCATTCACTGCAGGAGGAGGTCCTCTCTGAGGCAGACCCCATGCTCCTGCCCTGCTCTTCCCCTGAGCTAGTCTGGTGGGCCAAATCTGTCCTCCCAGCCCTGCCCCCAAAGTCTGTCCTGGCCTCTAACTAGTAAGGCAGGTCAGCTCCCGTGCCCAAGGACCCAAAGCATGTCCCCGATCCCAGAGGCTGCTGTCACCAAGTTCCCTCCCACCCCCAGACCCCATGGCAGCCTGGGGCCACACACACATGCACACATATGCACAATGCACCCATGCACACACATGTGTGCATGCACACCTGAAGGTGGGCCTCTGCACAGCCCTCAGACCCAGGGGCTGGGGGGAGCCCTCTCTGCCTAAGCTGAATGGAGCTGGCAGGGGAGGCCCAGCCCTGCCCAGGGGCCACCGTGCTGGCATGAGCCTTGGATGAATCACTTGGGAGGGTGCAGAGTAGCCCCAGACATAGCTGCTTCGAGGAGGTCATCATAGAACGTCAGGCAAGGGGTTTTTGTTGTTTTGAAGTCAATATTTTTTAGCTTGGCCAGGGAACATGCCAGCAGGGGCCATGGGAGGGGAAGTTATTTTAATCGTCTGGAATGATGCCCCAGCTCTATGCACAGCAGGTCCCAAAGGCCCCCTCTGACCTCAAGGACATTCCTGCCCTGGATACTGCGTACACATTCCCTGGGTCTGAGACGTGGGGGGGTGGAGGGGACCACAGGTCTCAAGATCGGCCACTGTTGCCCCCAGAGGAGGTACCCCACTTCCCAGGGCTGGCCCTAAGGTCATTGGGCATGGAGGCCGAACCTGGGGTACAAAATGGAAAAGCTATAGCAGAGGCCCACCGGGACTGGTCCGGTGTCCGGGGGAGGTCCTGGGGAGGCTGACCACTCCATGCCTGGGAGGCTGTCTTGAGGATTCCTGGTGAGAAATGGGGGAGGGGGCACTCAGAGAGGAGTCAGGCGATGAGAGGTCCCCAGAGCACAAGCACAGGCATGGGCGGGTGGGGAGGGGGAAGGTGCAGTAGGGCAGGTGAGAGCAGTGAGCGCACTCCAGCAGGGGCCTCAGCTTCACTGCTTAGCTCCCCCAGACACACTCACTCCAGGTCTGGGCCCATGACAGCGGCAGACAGGCCACCAGGGCATCCAGTCCCCTCTCCCCATGGGATGCCCATCTTCCTCGATCTTCGGAATCACCTGCTGCAAGGCGGGGCCAGAAGCCAGCCCACCTGGGAGCCTGACTTCTGAAAGCTGTGGCCAAATCCCCTGCCCTGCCCCGCGGCCCCTCCTGTGCTGCCCCCTGAGTCCCCAAGGCCAGCCCTGGCGGGGCTGTTGGGAGGACTGGGCTGAGCTACTGAGGTGCTGGGGAGAGCTGTCCCCAGCTCTGGGAAGTACACCCCTCCTCTCCATCTCTAGCCTGGGGCCAGGGATGGGCCTCCTTCCTGCCGATGGACAATGGCAGTGGCTTAGTCCTTCCTTCATTTCCACCCCCACACTGAAAGAGAGTTTCCCAATCCCCTGCCACCCCCCCAGCACTCAGTACCTTGGGCTAGTTTGGCCTGGGCTCACCCTGGGTTCCTCAGGGGCAGAGACCCAGGGGACAGACCCTCAAAGCTGCTTATCAGAGCCTTGCCTGGGCAGCCAGACGTGGCCCCAGGAGTCAGGGGTCCTGGGGCTAAAGGCTTCTTCTCCTTACCCCCATGTGAAGCCAGGCAAGCCCTTTCCAACCTATGGGCCTCAGTTTCCCCATCTGTAGAATGAGGAACGTGGGCTCCATGATGTCTAAGCGCCTTTTCGGCTCTGCCTCTGCTCCCTCTTGGGGGGATCTGCAGGCCAGTTGAGGGAGGGGGAACCTTGGGATCCTCATGTCAGCCTGGCCCCCACTAGGGCTGGGGAGCTCACTGGACAATCCCATCCCATAAGGTGGGAATAGCCAGCCTGAGAGGCTACTTGTCCATTTCTCCTGAGATTATTGGCAGTCAAAGGGGGTGTTTAGCCCAGAGCAGGCTGGGGCAGCTGTGACCTGTGCTGCCGCTCAGCCCAGGGCCTGGCGCTTAGGAAGTGAGGAAAGACAGTTCCTAGGCTTGTTTGATCCCTGAGGGTGCACCCCCCAGAGGAGGGCTGAGGTCTGAGGGCAGAAACCGCTCCCCAAAGGAGCCCCCATAATGAGCTGCTTGGCCCAAGGGCTCCCCCAGAAGCCACACACGCACTCCTTGGGGGTGAGTGTGAGGTTCAGGGTTGGACCAGATGGCCACAGAGGCCCCTCCCAGCTGTGACCCATGACCAGGGTGCTTGTCCTTCAAGCCTTCCTCAGATGCCTGAGTGCAGGTTGGTGCCTGGGGGCTTCGCCAAGAAAGGATCCTGCAGGGCGGGGTCATCCCTCAGGGCTTTGCCCTTCCTGCCTGAGGCTGAGGCTGGCGATAGGCAGGACTGTCCCTAGCTGGGGGGCAGTGCAGTGCCGGGCTAGGGTCTTTTTTTTTTTTTTAAAGCAATCAGGGTTAAGTAACTTGCTCAAGGTTACACGGCCAGGTGTTTCTGGGTGTGGTGCTAAGTTTCTGAGCCCAGATTTGATCCCAGGTCATCCCGACTCTGGGGCCTGTGCTCTTTACTTGCTGTCCTCGGAGCAGCCAAGTTCTAGTCATGTGGGGTCCCTGGTGAAAATCTCGGCTCTGTGTCATTCAGACTCCCCTGAATTTGGCAACTGGAGGCTTTGGGGGCCGTCCAGCCCAGGGCCCCAAATCCCAACTCGGGTCACAGGCCCCACCCTCCCTCACCTCCTCCCATGGCTCCCCCCACTCAAAAGGCCATTCCTGTGGCATATGGTGGTGGGCACTAATGTCTGGAGACTTGAGGGTGTTCCCCAAGGGAACCCTGGATCCCCAGGCTCCCCAAAGAGACCCAGATGTGAGAGCAGTTGTCCTGGCAGCTGTGTCACCCAGGGCTGGAGGCAGGCAGGGGCAAGGACTCAGCAGGATCACAGCAAGCTAGGGACCAGGAAGCAGGCAGCGGCCCACCCAGCAGTGTCTGCACTCACCATCCAGGTGGTTTCGGGAGAGGTATTTAAGGCCTTCATCCAGCAGAATGACAGGCAGGGAGATCTTCAGCACAACCCCCCACTGCTGCCCACTCAGGGGGGTCACCTGAAAGATGAGCTGGGGAGCAGAAATCGGGCAGTCACTGCAGCGAGGAAACCAATGGCCCCCTGGACACACACACTGATGGGCAGTCAGGCTCAGACTCAGCCTGGCATTCAAGGCCCCCCAGCCTGGGCTCAGCTTCCCCTACTCAGGTACTCCCTGACTACCTCTAGCTGCCATCAGAGCCCCCTCCTCATGCCCTACTCTGCTCCAGACCCTAGCTCCTTCCAGGGCCACAGGGAGGGGGTGCACCTCCTCCCCACCCCCACCACTAGTGGGGCTCTCTCTACCCTCTGAGTGCCCACAGGCTCCCATGGCTCTCGAGGGGCTATTTCCTCCCCCCACTCACCTGGTTCTCCCTTTTCTCTTGGGTGTGGAGCATGTGTCCCCCACAGACTGAGGCCCCCCAGGGCTGGGGCCCACAGTGCCACTGAGCACCATGATGGGGACTATGGGGAGGGTACTCAGGAGAGGCTTAGTGAAATGAATTTATCTTGGGCCACCACTCTGTGGACCTGCTGGGCCACTCATTCCATCATGGCCTCCCCACCCTGTCAGCATGCTTTGGGGGTCACCCAGGCTCAATCCATGGAAATATTAGAGAATGCCAGCCAAAGAAAGTGGGAATGTTTACACAAAAGTTAGCAGGGAAACGATGTTGCCTTCAGCTACGTGAAGGGCTCCCATAATAAGAGGTATCAGCCTGGTTTGGCCTGGCCCCAAGAGACAAAAGAGGGACATTGAGGCTAGGTGTCCCAGCGTGGAACAGGCTGCTTCAGGAGGCACTGGAGATCAGCAGGGCCCATGTGCCTGGCACATGGCTGGTTAGGGGATGACCCCAGAGGGCATTCTGGCCCCCAATGATGGCACCTCCCTGACAGCTCTGAAATCCTATGACTCTTGCCTTCTTGGAAAAGAGAGCCAATAAGGAAAATCTACTAGACGGGTGATTTGTCATGGATCCCAATATGAGTTAAAATGAATCTTTGGATCATCCATCTGGCCAAAGGGCTGCCAGCTTCAGACCAAGGCCTAGCCTCAAGTCCCTTCTCTGACACCTGCTGACTGTGAGATCCCAGGCAGGTCATTCTACTTTCCTGCCCAGGAGGGGGCACCTGCAATGGCAGAGAAAGTCCCCTCACCCAGAACTTCCCTGTCCCCATGACTACTCATGGCACCATTCCTGCCCCCTCTGAGAAGCAGTAGGGAAGGAGCCATTAACCCTGGGGCCCAGCTGCTAATTGTCTGGAGCCACGTTTCTGAAAGGGCTGGCTCCCTACAGGCTAGGACTGACCCGAAAGGGGTAGCTCTGGCTGGTTGGAAAGGCTGGCAGCCTGGAATGCCAGCTCCAGATGCCTCAGGCTAAGACTCCCCAGCAGCAATCGTTGCCCAACGGAGAATGGGCTGATTACAGACAGACCGACTGAATCAGCCACCTCCACCTCTCCCCTGAGTGCCCATCCACCTCACCAACTGTCTCCATGCCCCAAACTGACCTGGAGACCTCCCTCCCCAAACCCTCCTCTCCTCCTCACTCCCTTCTTCCCACGGAAGGCAGCACCAGCCCTCCAGCCCCCCAGACTGGACATCTGGCTGTCCCCCTCCACTCCTCAGTCCAACAGCTCTGAGCCAAGCAGCTGAGGGATCTTGGTGTTTCTGTGTCTACATCTCCCCCATGCAGCCCTGCCCTCCACTCACACAGGCCCTCCTCACTTCTTCCCTGACCACTGGCCCATGCCAGGTCTCACCATGTCCTTCCCCTAGCCAGCCAACTCCACTGGCTCCCTACTGAGAATCAACTAGAAACACCGCTGGTTAGCCTTGAAAGCCCTGGCCCCGAGCCCGGCAGACATCACTCCCTTACAGTCTGTGGTCCAGCCAAAGTGGCCTTTGTCCCTCAAACACGACCCTCAATCTCCCACCTCTGTGCCTTTGCCCTGGCTCTTGCCCATGTCTGGAATGAAGTCCCTCCTGACCTCCACCTCACAGAAACTTCCCTGAGCCTCAGTTCACCTGCCACCTTCCAGGCAAAGCTTTGCCTAATCCCTTCAGCGGGGAGCATGCCCCCACAACCACCTTGTATTTTGGGGGGTTAGGCTTTATTCAGTACTTCTGTGTACACTTGTCCTCCCCTTTAGCCAGTCAGCTCTGCATTTATTAAGTACCTACTGTGTGCCCAGACAGAGCGGTAGCTAGATGGCTCAGTGGATAGGGCACTGGGCCTGGAGTCAGGAAGCCCTGAGGCAGCGTCTTACTAGCTGTGCATCCCCTAGGCAAGTCTCTTCACTCAGTCTGCCTTAATCCACCCAAGAAGGGAAGTCAAGGCGCTCCAGGATCTTCATCCAGAAAAGCCCACAGCCAGCCCTGGCGTGTCATGGTCCCTGGGGTCAGAGTCAGACCCAGCTGAACAAGGACAAAGTGTCAGGCGCTGAGCTGAGGTTGGAGGTTAGAATAAGAATTGGGACTTGGTGGGTTGTTTTTGGGTCCCCAGGGCTCAGGACTGGCCAGCCCCTCTAGCCTCTAGGCTAACCCTCACCCTGAGCCTGTGCCTCCCAGTCCCAAAGTCATGGCTGGATTCAGCAGTGGCTTCTCCCCGTGGAACAGCAACAGGGCGGTTCCCTGGCCCCCGGAGGATGGGCTGTGGACTAATTCCTTTCCAGGGTTTGGATTTCTGCAGGTTTGAGGAGGGGCTTCCTAACCTGGGTCCACAGTCAGATTTCAGGGTGGGAGGGAGGGGCCAGTCAGAACTTGGAGCCCTTTCAGCACCCTGGCCAGTGGCATTAAGACACCTGAGTGTGGTAGGCTGACTCTGGGCTATGGCAAGAGACAGCGCCAAGGTCCTGGCTGCACTGCCCCACCTCGTTGGTCTCTCTCCTTCCTTGAGGGGTAGGGAGTAGAGGTGATTAAGGAAGAATGGGGTCATGGGCAGTGGTGGCCACTTCGGCAGCACTCAGGCCAAGGAGAGCTTCCAGAGACAGAGAAGGCCATGGTTACACGGTCCCCATTCATGTTTTTGGCAGAGGGACCTCAGCCCACCCTGAGTCCATGATGGTGAGGACTTCTGGCAATAGCACCACCAGTGCGGATGAGTATGGTGCCTAAGGCTGCCCCCCCAACCTGGGAATGGCTTAAGAGCCCAGGGAAATAACAGACTACATTTGTGGTTGCCAAGTAGTCAGTCTTAGTCTGGCATTCAAGGCCTTCTGGAGCCTAACCTTGCCTGACTTCTCTGACCTCCTGCACTCCTTCTGGACACACACACACTGTCCTCTAGCCAGGCTGGTCTCCAAACCCCATGCCCAGTCATCACTCTTCTGCCCCTTGAGCCCCACTATTGCCTTGCCTTGGAATGGACTTTTCCTCCCCCCTTTGTCTGCCCAGGTCCTCACCAGCCTTCAAGCTCCACCTCACCTAAGATGCCTTCTCTAAGTTCCCATACTGGGTCTGTTACTTGGCTATAAAATGGAGTGTTTGGACTCAGGGTCCCTGAGGACACTCAGTATCTGGACTTCAGGGTCTCTGAAATCCTCAGGACCTTTGATCCAGCTGGGCTCCCCTTCCCCCTCCCCATGCTGGACAACATCTTGGCCCTTTCTGCTGGCCCTGCCCCCTCTACCCAGACAAAAGCAACATCTTCTCTTTCCCCTGTTTCTGCCATAGCAGGGAGCCAGCTTGCCCCAGCTTGGGGCCAACTGAGGGCATGGTGCCCAGCGGGGCCCCAGAGGGGAGCCAACACCTGGCCAATGACACCCACTGGCTCCCTCGAGGAGTCCCGTCCTGCTCAGCCCTACAGCCCCTTGGAAGGTGCTGCTGGTAGGGGGCATCACTTACAGGCATCGGCTTTACATAAAGGACCAGGAAGTGGAGGGCCATGGACATCATGATGGCACCCAGCAGCCACAAGTTCAGCCAGGGGGGCATCCGTAGCAGAGACTGGTTTTCAGACACGCTGAGAAGGGAAAACACACCAGAAAGCTGACTGGGGTACAGAAAGGTCAGCCCAGGCCATGCAAGGAACAGCCCAGCACAGGGGTTGGAGAGACTCTTTTAAGCCAGCCTCAGATCCCCAGGCACTCATCCTTGGCAGTCCCCTGCCCCCTGCCCCACACATCCACTGGGGTCTCCTGCTGAGCATGTTCCAGGAAACCCCGGGGCTTTGGAAGAGAGCTGCTGTGTGGCCACATGGCCCTCAGGGGTACTGAGAAGACCTCATAGCTGCCACCCACCCATTAAACCTCATATAGTATCATTTCAAACATACTTTTATGTGTGCCACCAAGTCCTATCTCTGCCCCTGGTCATATGGGCAGCTAATACCTCGAAGGCAGGTCCCAACTAACTCCCCTTCAGCGCCCAGAGAGCCCAGACCTGAGATCCCCCAAAGGGGAAGAGGGGGAAGCCTCATTTCCCATAGTAATACAGGAGGCCCAGGACAGGTTAAGAGGTGGCCTAAGGTCACCCAAGGAGTCAGCATCAGAGGGAAGCCTAATGCAGAGCCTCTGCCTGGCTGGGCTGGGGGCAGGGGTAGGGAAAGCATCAGATGAGTCTGGATAGAGTAAGGATGTCTGTAGGAGTTGGGAGGGGGGAAGCCAGAGGTGGGGGTACCTCAGCAGTGCCCAGGGAGCCAGCCTCAGACTGAGGGGAAGGCTGGTCTGAGTGCCTGGTCTTAGCCCTTGCTGGCCAGCCATGGGACCTCCACACAGGCCTCCAGCCTCCACTGCCTCTCCTGGACAGTCCCTAGAGTCTGTCCCAAGACACTTAGGCCTCTGCTGTTCACCTTCCCGTGGGGGTGTCCTGGTTCCCTCACACCACAGAGATCCCTTCAATGCCTGCCCTTTAGAACTGGATGGCTGGGCCCCTGCTCATCTAACAGCCTCATCTTGCCTATGAAAACACCGAGATCCTGAGAAGGGTGGTGATTTGTCAAGACCAAGCGAGTTCCCCTCTGCCACATTGGCCCACACAAAGAGGGGCACAGAGAGGGGATGTTCAGGGCTTAAAAGTCAGTCCTCCCAGGAACTGAGGAAGCCCCCAGGCAAGTCCAAAGCACCCCCTCCCTTCCAGCTCATGGACTTCTTACACACCCTGAAAAGGCCAGCTGGGGATAATCATCCCATTTTACAGCTGGAGAAACTGAGGCCCAAGGTCACACAAGGAATCAGGCTGAGTCAGGTCTAAAACCCAACTGTCCCAGGCTGCTACTGGAGAGGAGAGAAAACAACTGAGGGCTTTGGTCTGCGGCCCCCCATCCCCTTCTCAGACCTCCTGCTGCCTCTTACCTCCCCAGCCTCTCAGGCCTCCTTCTGACCTCCCTCATCCCCAGCCTCTCAGGCTTCCTTCTGCCCTCCCTCCTCCCCAGCCTCTCAGGCCGCCATACTGTCTTGTCCCAAGTCTAGACCCGCCTCACACCTGTTGAGGGCATTGCACATCTCAATGGTCACCAGCACGGAAAGGGCCATCGTGGTGGGGTAACGAGATTCAAAAACTTCACAGGCAACGCCGTCAAAGAGGGGGTTGCCATCTGTGCATCTCATGAAGTTCCTCTGGGTTTGGGGGGAAAGAGAGGAAGGAAGAGAAGAGGCCACGGTCAGAGAGGGAGAAGGTCCCTGGAGGGCCATGGTCAAGTGGGGAAAGCCATGACCTCCAGACTCGTCCCTCTGCGGTCAAAAGCAGCTTCCATCAGGGGGAGGGGGCGTGGGGGTCTTCCTGTGCCAGCGCCCCAGCATTCCTGCTCACATGCCCTGCTTCCTGCCCCTCCCCTCCTCTCCATGGCTCTCCCTCCTGGGGCAGGGCCTCACCTACTTAGCCAGGCCCCAGGCAGGGAGATGGGACTGCCTGCTTCCTGAGGGCAGGGGGTGAGGCTGGAGCTCTGCGGCCAGCCCCTGCTTCCCTCTACTCTGGGCAGTCAGCTCTAACCTGAGCCTTTCCTGCTGCTCTTCCCTGGGTACTAGACCAAGCTGCCCCTTCTGCCCCTGGCTCACTTACCAGTTGGTGGAAGGTGACTTGAGGTCCTTCCACATCGTACAGAAACCACCACGTGGCGGCCCCCACAGTGGCCAGGCCCACATATACTGTTAGAGGGGAAGGCAGAGAAGGAGGCTTAGGGGGGTAGCCCCAAACACTTCCAAGGCAGGCGACTCCAGGAGTCTTCCCAGAGGCTTCCCAGGATTGGGGGCTCAGTGAAGGTAGAGGCTGGGGTGGTGTAGAGAACGCCTCCCCCCAGGCCTGCAGAGAAGGGAGGCAGCAGCATTTCTCAGTCTGAGGGAGGCCCTGGGATTTGGGGGCAGGAGCTTGAAGCTGACTCAATATACTGTCCCAATGATCTCCTTCTGGGGTCAGTGTCCAGCAGAAGATAGACAAGGAGGAGATGCTTGATGAAGCCTGGCTGCTGGGCCTCCCTCTCTCCCACATCTCTGTGCTCCAGCTCTCCAGCCCCAGGGCTCCTTCCCTTAGTTAGCTCCCTTTGGGGCTGTCTAGAAGTGGTTTCTGAATTGGCACAGATGCCCAGGGCTGGCAGCGCCTGCAGGAGGTGGGCCTAGAAAGCTGGAGGCAGAAAGTTCAGACAGGAGCAGTCACACTGGACAGGCCTTTTCTCTTGCTAGCTAGGCCAGAATCATTGAGGCCTGAAGCTTTCCCCTGTGGACCCCTCCCCAAGAGGGGCAGACCTGTAAGAGCCTGCAGCATCCCTTTCTCCAAAGGGTATCTTCAGTGGGCACTACCTGACCCCAGGGGATGTCTCAAATAGGATGCCTGCCCATGCCATTACTAGCTGTGGAACCCCAGACAGCTCACCAGACCCAGGGCTCCGGGCCAGACGTCCGTCAAATGAGGAGGTTGGGCAAGACCATCTTAGGCCCCTTCCATATCTAAGGTGGTGTGTGGTTTTTGCATCCCCATGGACAGTCTCCCCCCCTTCTTGGAGCCTCCTGGGGTTCCCTGAGGCCCAACCCAAAAAAGTGTCCACTGCAGGTCCTGACCTCCCAGGCCTTCTGTTCTGGCTCCTTCCCTCCCTGTGTGCCCCACCCTAGCGAAGCCCTGAGACCTTGCCTGGCCCTGCCACCTCCTGCCTCTGCTCTGGGGCCTCAGCACTCCCTACCTGGAACGCCCTCCACCTTCTCCATGGCTCCTGCCATGTAGATCTGCGCAGTCCTCTCTTCAGGCTCTGTCCCTTCCCCTGGTAGACCACAAACTTCCCTTGGGAGGAACTAGGCCCCCACCTCCCACTCACCTCCAATGGCCAGGTAGCGGAAAAACAGCCAGCCGCTGATGAGAGGCTCCTGGGGATTCCGGGGCAACTTCTCCATGATGTCCAGGTCAGGGGGATTGAAACCAAGGGCCGTGGCCGGCAGTCCATCGGTCACAAGGTTCACCCAGAGCAGCTGAACTGGGATTAGTGCCTCCGGAAGGCCCAGGATGGCTGTTAGGAAGATGCTGGAGACAAAGCCATGACTCACTCATGGAACTGGCCTCTCCCTCCCCAAGTGCCTCCCCACTCATTGACCCATCTGCTGGCCATGGGCCCCCTGCAGAACACAAGGCCTAGGGACTGGCCTGGTGCTGGACAGGGTAGGTTCTGGTCTCCTGATCATGGGCTCATTGGCTAACTAGGAGCCAGAAGCCATCCAGTGCAACCTATTTTACAGGTGAGGAAACTGAGGACCAGAGAGAGTGAGTGATTTTGTGGGCCAGGACACTAACAGAACTGGGGAACCCCCCCCCAATCATCAACTGAAGCTGGTTATTTATTGCAAGCAAGAAGTTGGAGCAGTCTGTGTTGGGCCCTTGAGGAACTTTCTGCTTTTTAACCACCTAGGGGACTCCTTTTCCCCAGGGGGTTTCCCCAGGGGTATCTTCTTACTAAAGGAATGGTTTCTCTGACCCCTCAAACTCAGACTGGTAGGGAGAGACAGAGTGGGGGTTTGAACCCAGCTGCATCCAATAATGTGTTGTTTATAACAAGCACACTTGAAATTTAAAGATTCACATAAAATTAAAATGAGGGACTGGAGTTAAATCTATTATGCTTTGGTTGAACTCAAAAAAGCATGAATAGAGACTGGCTTCTTGTCTCTGCCCACCTCTAATCTCTGGTTGTCTCTATGCTTAAAGGTGCTGGGAATACAAATACAAAAATAAATGTCTGCCCTCAAGGAGCTTACATTCTACTGGGATAATGAAGAAGCTAATCCTGAGGATGTCATAGGGTCTAGTATCTTCTGGAGAAGTCAGGTTTCCAAGAGATCAAGAAGATGGAAAAGATGTATAAAGAGATGTAAGATGAAGATCAGGAAACTGAAGATCCAAGAAACTCAATGGAATGAAAACTCCTGGGGGGCAGGTGAAGGAAATGATCATTGATAACCAATAATTTGGGGAGATTCAGAGCCCCCCTTTTTTCTAAAGTTCTCATTTGGAAGTTCAGCCTCTGAAGAACAGGACAGAATCAACATTCTCCTCAATCTTGGTGCTGTTAGCCCACCCAGCTTTAAGAGGAATTGAATCCAAACTGAAACTGCTGTCCCTTTATATTCTGCTCAGTCCTGGGTGGGGGGATAGAGACTCTTTGCCTAGATTCCCACCCCCTCCCCAGGCTGGGGAGGATTCGGAAGGCTGTGACACAATCCCAGTTACATCCCTCATCGTTGCCATATTCATTGTTAAACAATCAGAGTTGATCAGCATCCTCAGGAATACCCACTCTTCCAAGGGCATGTAAAGTGTGAACCCACCATCATCATTGGTCTTTGGCATTTGAGAATGTCCCTGACCCTTTTCTTAGTGAAATGCGAGCATTGTTAATAACATGATCAATGACCCAGAAACTGTCTCTTGAACTTTTTAAATGTCACACAGGAATTAGTTTCATTTTGTATTCCCCTTCTCACCACTACCCCTCCCCAGTGCAATCAATGTGGGGCCTTAATGTACCCCTTCCAGACCCAGACAAATTGAACCAAAAGGCAAATAAGAAAAAAGTTAAGGACCTACGTAAAGTTTTAGAAAACTTAAGTATGCCATACTTCTGGATGCTACTGAATGAAAATAGAAGGAAAGTACATACTTCTGAACTACATATGGCACCTATACAAAAACTGACCATATACTGAAGCACAAAAACTTTACCAAAAACATACAAAAGGAGAAATACTAACCACATCATTTACTACTGATCATAATGCAACAAAAATCATACTCAATAAATGACCCTTAAAGAAAGAATTAAAAGTAACTGGAGATCAAAGAACATAATTCTAAAGAACTAATGGTTCAAAGAACAAATTATGGAAAATTTTCACAGAAAGAAAATTTCACCAAAGAAAATTATAATAATGAGACAACATACCAAACTTATAGAATGTGGATAAAAGTTATGGGAAGAAATTTATATCTCTGAATGCTTTCACCAAGAAAAAGAAAGAATAAATCAGTGAATTGAGTATACAATTTCAAAAAGTTTGAACAACAAATTTAAAATCCTCAAATAGAATGCAAAGTAGAAATTATGAAGGTTAGAGTTTAATTAAACTAAAAGCAAAAAGATCAAATTGATAAATAAAAGTGGGAGTTAAAAAACTAATCAGAATTAACTAATCAGATTTAAAAGAGAGGAAATCCAAATAGTTTGTGTCAAAAACAAAAAAGGATAATTTACAACAAGAGAAAACATAAGAAATTCTTGGAAACTATTTTGCCCAATTATATGCTAGCTGATAACTTAGGGAACACAGATGTCTACTTACAAAAATACAGACGATCAAGATAAGAAATAAATGATTTAAATAACCCAGTATCAGGAAAAAAAGTCTTTGAACAAGCCACAAATGAATTACTAGAGGAAAAATATCTTGAGGATCAGATGGATTTGCAAGAATTCTATCAAACAGTCGAAGAGAAGTAATATCGATATTACACAAGCCATTGGCAATTTCTTTCTACAATACAAATATGACCTTCATATTGTAGGAAATGCTACCTCTCACAACATCCAAACCAGGGAAAGACAAAGCAGAGAAAGACCAATATCTCTGGTGGGAAGAGGAACATAAATATTTATATGGCTTTTGTCACCAGATGATACGTCTTGTTTCAACTCCATCAGCTCCATGATTGGCTTCACTGAGCCTTTGCCAGGATGAACTCAGCCCCAGAAAATGCCTCATCGTGAAGATGGGCTCAGCTTTGCTGCCCACGCCTCACCAGCGTCCTTTCACTGGAGGACTGGAGGGTGGAGCAGAAATACCTCCCTTTACAGAGAACTTGAGAGGCCAGGCAGCTGCTTTGCTTGGTTTCTCCTCTCTCACGGGCAAGCCTCCATGCCAGGTGCCCCTGGCACTCTCCCCTGTTCAGTTCCCTTTTGTGTATCATCTTCCTTCCATTAGTTTGCAAGCTCCTTTAGAGTGGGGACTGTCTTTCCTTTTCTCATCTGTATCCCCAGCACTTAGCACCATGCACAGGATATAGTATGTGCTTAATAAATGTATATCGCATAGTGCCTACTATGCTAGGCACTGTGCTGTTTTACAAGTATTTCATTTTATCCTCACAACAGCTCCATGCCTGTGAGGTAGGTGCTATTATAATTCCCATTTTACAGTTGGGGAAACTGAGGCAAACAGGGTTAAGTGACTTGCCCAGGGTCACATACCTAGTGTCTGAGGTCAAATTTGAACTCTGGTCTTCCTGACTCCAGGTCTATCCACTACACCACTTAGATGCCTCTAATGCACATCAATGCAGACATTTTAAGTAAAATGTTAGCAAGTTCAGCATAACAATATGTCAGAAAGAGCATACACCACAAGCACTCTGGGTTTCTACCAGGGATGCAGGGGTGATTCAACATATCAATGGCTAATGCAGTGATTTTAGGTCGTGTTCCTAACGAGGGCAGTACTGGGACTGGAAGCCAAGATCCCTCAGGCCCCCCAGGTTTGCTCAGATTTGGCCCGGACATATGTGTGCTTGAGTGTGTCACATGTATGTACACATATGTGCAGAGGACCTTTAGGATGGCAGCCTCCTGGTACCATGGGCTTTCCAGGAATCCCACCTCTGACACCAGCAACTGTGTGACCCAGGGCAAGTCACCCAACCACGCTTGAGCAGAAATTTCCTCATAAGGATGCTGGGAGAAAAGCACTTTGTAACCCATAAAGCATGAGGGAAGTGCTAGAGATCAGCCTGGAGAGGTAGTGAGCTCCCTGTCACAAGAAATGTTTAAGAAAAAAGCTGACAACATTTTGTGGAAGAATTGGAAAACAAAGTTGATGCTCATCGATTAGGGAATGGTAAAACATGAATGTGATGGGAGAGAAGAATGAGATGACTAGAAAAGCATGGAAAGATCTCCATGAACAGATGCAGAGTAAAGTCAGGAGAGTCAAGAAAACCCTCTACATGACGACTGCTTGCTCTGTCTCTCTCTGTCTCGCCCTTCCCCTCCCTCTCCCTCCCTCCCCCTCTCCCTTCCTGTCTCTCTCTGTCTCTGTATCTGTCTCCCTCTCTCTTCCTTCCTCCCTCCCTCCCTTTCTCTCTCTCTCCGAGCACCCCCGGCTCTGTCTCTCTCTTTTCTCTCTGTCTCTCTCTGTCTCTGTGTCTCTCTGTCTGTCTCTCTATTTTCTCTGTCTCTCTTTTTTTTCTCCCTGCCCTAAAAACATTGCTTATTGCATGGGCCACCCCTTTAGAAAGGGTAGGGGAGATTCTGTGGGAAATTGTGGTGATATGAAAAGAAGAGATATAAACAAAAGCGTAGTGGAAAAGAGAGAGCCCCCGTCTGCCTGAGAGGGTGAGGGGCAGAGGCGAAGCCAGAGGCCCCCGTCTGCCTGAGAGGGTGAGGGGCAGAGGCGAAGCCAGAGGCCCCCGTCTGCCTGAGAGGGTGAGGGGCAGAGGCGAAGCCAGAGGCCCTCATCTGCCTGAGAGGGTGAGGGGCAGAGGCGAAGCCAGAGGCCCCCGTCTGCCTGAGAGGGTGAGGGGCAGAGGCAAAGCCAGAGGCCCCTGGGATGCCTTTGAGTCCTCAGACTGTGTCTTATTGCATTGGGAGTCAGGGGTCCCTGCCTTGGTGGGCAGAGAAGCCAAAGGTCCAATGCCTGGTGTCTGGGGGGCTGTGGCCAAGGAGCTTTACCTCAGTTTTCTCATGTGTCAAAGCAGGGAATAAGATCAGAAGGACCTCTCACGATTCTGGGTTCTAAGACCCTGACCCCTAACCCAGTGCTCCAGGTTCCATGTTCTAAAATCCCCCTCAGCTTGGACACTGCATTCTATGTCCCCACCCTCCCTCCAGTGTGGATGCTCTAGGCTCTGTGTTCTACCCCCCCCACACACACACACACCCAGCCTAGCTCTGCTGTTCCACACTGGGAGGCCCTGTCCAGCTCTGATGCCCATGCCCCACATTCCATTCTAGGCTCCCACATGCCTACTAAGCATGGGGAGCTAACCTGGAGGAAGGGGTGAGCATGATCCTGGGCCCTCCCACCAGCGCCCGTTGGTTGTGAATTATAAGCCCCTCTCCCCAGCAGAAGCATCCTGGGCTAGGCTGGGCTGGGCAAGATGGAAACTCAACCTGGGAACCCTTCTACTGAGCTACTCCTGCAGAGCCTTCAGGAGGGCAAGGGCAGCAGCTGAGCCTGTGCCTACCCCAATGGCCCTCTGGGGTTTTTAGCATTTCTTGGCTCTCAGAATACTTCCTCTTCCTCACTACCCTCTGACTTTGGGCAGGTCCCTGCCCCTCGCCCCCCCCAACCCTCCTCCATGCTTCGGTTCTCTCATCTAAACTTCCCAGCCACAGGGCGCAGGGCACAGGGCGCAGGGCCCAAGGCTCAGGGCACAGGGCACAAGCCCCAGGGCGCAGGGCCCAGGGTGCAGGGCGCAGGCCCCAGGCCCCAGGGCGCAGGGCCCAGGACTGAGTCTTGTGGAAGAGGACAGAGTTCAAAGGGCCCTGTCTGGTCGGGGCAGGCGGGCATCTCTTACCACACGACTTCTCCAACATTGGAGGAGATGAGATAGCGGATGAATTGCTTCATGTTGTTGTAAATGGCCCGGCCCTCCTCCACTGCCGCCACTATGGTTGAGAAGTTGTCGTCAGAGAGAACCATTTCCGCAGCTGACTTGGCCACCGCTGTCCCCGAACCCATGGCGATGCCGATCTCCGCTTTCTTGAGGGCAGGGGCGTCATTCACACCATCTCCAGTCTGTCGGGAAAGACGGAGGAAAGGGTGAGCCTCCAGCAAGCGCCCAGGCACTCTTACCCACTGGCAGCGATTGCTTCTGACCCCCAGCTTGGAAAGTGCCAGGCCATACTGTCACCCTGTACCCCAGTCACTGAGGGTCCTGTTCCCTCCTTCCATCCTCACCGGCCACAACGGTCATTCTAAGGGCCGGGGGAATGGGACGAAGGGGAGGCCCGGGACAGGCCCACAGACGTGGGAGCACCTGCCCAAGGTGGTGTCTTCAGATCGGGCCCCAGGTCCCCCGTCCACCCTGCCCTCCCGGCCTCCACTCGTCCCTTGGGGCCCCTCTCAGAGCACTGAGCTCAGAGAGGGCAGGGGCAGGGCCACCCAGCCTCCTGACCCTCACCATGGCCGTGATCTCATGGAAAGATTGCAAATACTCCACGATCTTGGATTTGTGGGCCGGCTCCACCCGAGCGAAGCAGCGGGCGTTCAGACAGGCAGCGCGCTGCTGCTCAGGGGCCATGTCGTCGAACTCCCGGCCCGTGTAGGCCTTGCTGGACACGTCCTCGGTCTCCGAGAAGATGCCAATGCGCCGGCAGATGGCCACTGCCGTGCCTTTGTTGTCTCCGGTGATCATGATCACTCGGATCCCGGCCTTGCGGCACATCTCGATGGACGAAGTGACCTCCTTCCGGGGAGGGTCCAGCATCCCCACACAGCCCACGAAGGTGAGATCCGTCTGGGGGCAAGAGCCGGGCCGAGCGTTTGGACGGGCTGGGGCGCGCCTCGTCCGGCCCCCGCCTCGCCTAGACCCCCTCCCCCTCGGGACCCCGGCCTCCTCCTGCCCCCTCCTCGTCCAGGCCCCCGCCTCGTCTAGACCCCCGCCTCCTCGGGCTCCCCGCCCCGCACTCGCTCAGGTGTCCGCAGCATCTCCCTCACCCCCCTCCGCCTCCCCTCCCCTGCGCCCTCCCCGCGCTCGCTCAGGTGCCCTAGAGTACTTTGACACTGGACCAAGAGAATCAGGTCAAAAAGGTATTTGGACCCATCTTTGCAAGGGATTTCCCCTCAGAGGCACCGAGCCTGATCTCTGAGGCTGAGGTCAAGAAGCCAGCTCTGCCCTCCCCAGCCCAGCGCTCCCCAGGGTGAGAGCAGGGGGCGGCAATGCCCTACTGTCTGTTAGAACTGGGCTGCAAAGAGAGGGAGCGTGTGCTGGCTCGCGGGGCATTGGGATTTCGGGGGAGGGAGTGTAAGGCTCTGCCCCTCTTAGGGGGTGAAGGGCTCACACTAGGAGAACCTTCATGTGCCAGAGCTGCAAGCAGGGGTCCTTCGAGGTGGTCAATTCCCCCACCGACCACACCCATTTTACAGATAGGGAAACTGGTGCCCACAGAGACCACAAAGAGGGGAATCTGAAAGAAGTAAAAGCCCTTCCCATTCCCTCCTGAAGGCTGTCATCCCATCTATCCTGCACCGCTCACTCCCCAGGGCTGGGTCAGAAAACACTTCCAGGAGAGTTTGGACCAATTTATGAACTGGGCGCGTTTGGGGGGCACTCCCTGAGCCCGACCCATTAGGTTGAGGACAGAGAAAATAGTTTCATCCTCACCCAAGCTGGTCAGGGTGATGGGGTCCCAGAGGGGAGGTGGTAGGGTGATGCAGTCCCAGAAGGGAGGTGGTCGGGGTGATAAGGTCTTGGAGGGGAGGTGGCAGATGCAGTGGAGATGCTGGCAGTCTAGGTGATGGGCCCAGGAGAGACAGATCCTCACCTCATAGTTGATGAACCTGGAGGCATCGTCCAACTGCATGTCCTCCATCTTGTGAGGGGCATCTCGGGTGGCCAGCGCCAGGCAGCGCAGGGTGTCAATGCCTGTACCCCAGTCCCGGATCCGAGCCAGGATCTTCTCCCTGGCTGCAGGGGTGAGAGGAGTGGACCGAGTGCCAACACGCATGTAGCTGCAGCGTTCAATCACACTTTCTGGGGCTCCCTGTGGAATGGAGAGGGATTGGAAAGGGGGCTCCCCCTTCTAGACAATGGCAAGTGAGAGGGCCTCCACTGGCCAGACCCTCAGCTGCCTCCCCTCCAGCCTGCCCCGGACTCAAAGCCCCTCTACAGGGTCCCAATCACCCTCCCAGTAGGACCTCCTGTGAAGGAGAGCTCACTACCTCTCGAGGCAAGCCATTGTCCTCTTGGGGAGCTTTCAAGGCTAGGAAATTCTCCCCAACATCAAGTTAAAATTGACCACAACTGTCCCCCATGACTCCTAGTCCCAGACCTTTAGGTTGGGGTGAGACATGGGTTGTACTAAGGCTTCTGAGGCCTGGGCTGGCTGACAGGTTCTGGTGTTCTGCAGTGGGTGCCCCCACATGATTCCCCCATTTACAAGAATTTAAATTTTGACTACCCAGGATTTAAACAGCTGGGCCCTATGGCCCAAGAGGCTGTAAAACAAGGCAGGACATGGGCTAAATGTGCCCCCTCCTGGCCCTCTGGGCCTTCCTTGGACACCCATTTTCTGTTCCACCTGAAAGACACTGCCCTGTCTCTGCCCACCAGTCCCTGCTCAGTCCTCTCAGAGGACCTGCTGAGAGAGACCAATTGGGGGCTATTCTGGTCAGAATGATTGGAATGGAGAGGGATAGAAAAGGGAGGTGGTGGGGTGATGGGGTCCCAGAGATGGAGGTGGTTGGAGTGATAGGGTCCCAGAAGGGAGGTGGTCAGGGTGATGGAGTCCCGGAGGGGTGGTGGTCGGGGTGATGGGGTTCCAACCCCACGGTTGGGAGGGCCCAGCCTTCCTCAGGGGTGAGTGTGGCTTGGTACCCCCCGTCCCAGGCTCGTGCATCTGTGCAAGAGGCTCACCCAGTTAACCACAGGAATGGTGCCCTGGCACTCAGCTCTGGTTCAGAGAGCAACCCTCACCATCCTAACCCACAGGGAGGCTTGACCTAGGGCAACCAGGAGTAGCTGACCTTCCAGGACAAATTCAAAGTAAAAATTGGACCCCCCCCCCCCAATGCCACCTGAACCCAAGGGCTGGAGAAAAGTCAGCCAGTGGTCAAAGGAAATTAGATCTGAAATATGTGGGGGTGGAGGTAGGCAGACTCCCTCCCCACTCCCCATCTCAGGGCCAGCCTGACAGAGGAAAGTCTGTTCTGCCAAGCCCCTTTAGGAGCACAGATGAGCTGGAGAGCTGGGGCTTCTGGAGGCTACCACAGACTTGGGAAGAAGTCCCGATGGGAAAACCCATGGTAGCCCCCTGTGGCATGAGCCTGAGCACCACCTGCTGGCTGCCAAGGTGATTTACACGCCTCGGTCCTGCTATGATCCTGCTTCTACAGTCTGGATCATCAAGGAGTTTGTGGAGCAAGATTCCCAGTGCTTGGGCTTAAGTGAGGGGTTTCTGACCAGCCTCCGGCATTCGTAGGGGCTTATCTCTCTCACATGTCTCTGTGCAGGGGGCTGGCCGGCCTGGACGAGCATCCTGAAGCCTCCTCCCGGGCCCTGCTGATGGGCTGATTGTCTCAGCTCCCATAGGTCAGAGCTGGCAGGAGCTCTCCAGCTGAGTGCCCCAGGGATCAGTGCTCGGCCCCCCTAAGTGACTCTCTTTTCAATGCCTTGGATAAAGGGTTGGAGGGCACATTGATGGAGTGTGCCGATGACACAGAGCCGGGAGGAAGAGCCAGTGCCCTGGGCAAAGACTCAGCAGCCTAGAACAGTAGGTCATATCTAGAATGATGGGTTCAGCCGGGACAACTGCACACAAGGGCAAGACAGGGGAGCCATGGCAAGACAGCCTCCGAGCAGAAGCTGGAAGCCCAGTGGTCAGGGATGCCCAGGTAGGGACTCTTGCTCAGATATAAGCAGGCCTGGAGCTGAGATGAGGCAGCCTGATACCCAGGAGGGGGTCCCCTGAAGTCCTCTCTCCACACTCCTCTGACTCTGCACGTGTGGGGCAGCTGGGGCAGTTTGAAGAGCCCTGGTCTGAGGGTCGGACACCGCGCTCAGCCACCATGGCCCTTAAACTCCTTCTCTGCATTGATCAGGGATGTTATCAGGAGCATGCCCTAGGCTCCCAGCAGGCCCAGTGTGGCCAGGCCAGTGTTCTGCCCTTGGGAGATGGGAAGGACAAAGGGACAGAGCTCATCATGAAGGGTTCAGGCTCCCCTTGAAGCAGGTTAGTACAGGCTCTTGCTGCCTTTGAGCAGGGAGGGGAGGTGGCACCCAGGCTGAATTACTGACCCCCAATCAGAAGGGGTCTTTTAGACCCTACAGGTCCAAATCTTCCCCCTTCTGCAGTGTTTCTGACCAGACTCAGGCTAGTCAGACAGCTTGAATACTCCCAGGAACAGAGAGCTCACTACCTTCCAGGACCCCCCCCCCAGCCCATCATTCTTTCTTCTTTTTTTCTGTGATGTTCTTTCTTCTGTGACACCCTAAATGTGCTGCTTGTACCTCTAAGCCATCAGTCCTGTTCTGCCTTCTGTCCTGCCTGCTTCTTTTCCTCATCTCCCCTGCCCAGATCCTTCACCCAGAGGCCTGGTCTCCAGCCCCCTGCCTCCCTGCTCCTGGTCATCAGGATCTGTCTAAGGGCAGTACTGGTGTTAAAGAGTGCAGTTACGGAGGGCCTGGGCCTCACAGAGATCCCAGGAGGGAGGGAATGGGGCAGGCAGCATTTTCCCCTGTTTTAAAGATGAGGAAGCTGAAGGATGTGCCCAGAGTCACCAGCCAGGAAGCTGGGAGGCATCAGGCTCTAGCACCAGGCCCTCCCCTTGCCACCCCATGGCCCTTCCTTGTTCTGGTCAGTCTACCTCTCCTGAAGAGGGCAGTCACATGGAGGAACCTTGGGTGGATGCTGGCCCCAGGCATTCACCAGGGGACGGCACCTCTGGGCCCTCACTCCATCCCTAACCCCCCTCCCCATCCCAGCTGGGGAGAAAGAAACCTTCACAAACAGCTTGCTGCCTGACGTGGGCTGGCCAGGGCCAATGGGTGTGCAGTACACAGACATAGACTTGCGATCCCTGGAGAATTCCAAGGTACATTCCTTCTTCATGAGCTGTTTAATGACCTGGAGGGAGATGTCAGCAGTCAGGGTCAGGCAGGAGGGGAGGTGGGCACTGAGTGTCCTGGAGGGAGATGCTGGCGGACAACTGTGTGCCCGCTCTCTAGGGGCTTTGTCTGTGTGACTCCTGCACCAGCCCAGCGCTTCCCAGCAGGCCACGAGGCAGGCCCTGGGGCTCAGGGCAGGGAGTCGAACACATGGCCCCTGACCCAAGCTCCTGGGAGGCAGGCAGACCCAGGCCCCAATCCTTTCTCTCTCTTTCTTTCTTTCTTTCACCCCACCCTCAGCTTCAGACTCCAGAAGGAACCAGCAGGTGCCAGGGGCCCCCAGTTTGGACCATCTAAGGACCCAGCCTGGAGCCAGGCCTCTTCCCTCTGCCCCCCTTCCCACCCCATGAGTTGAGACCTGAGGGGCCCTGAGGCTTCCCAGCAGGCACTGGAGGGAGAGGACGGGAGGAGCAGGGCTTGTTCAGGAGGTGCTTGGTCAGTCTCCCTGAGGCCCTGAGGGCACTCACTCACCCCATTGCAGGCTCCAGCTCGCTCCACCGGGGACAGCTGGCTCACATCTGTGTCGAAGACATTCATCTTCTCCACCAGGCAGGTGAGGGCTGTTTCTGTGGCTTCTCCAACCTTCTCATAGACCTTCTTGGACTGACCCCAAGGCAGACATCCAAGGTCAGGGTGGGCATGGGAAGGCCACAAGCCAAGAAGCGTCTTCCCTAATGCCCACTCAGCTCAGGGCAAGCCTGGCAGGAGAGGAGCACCTCTGGGCTCCTGGCTTGAGCTTTGGGGGCCATGCTGGAGGTACAGCAAACATGTCTGGGGTCCTGCCAGCCCTTAAGGACAGCTCTGGGTTGCCCAGGAGGCAGAGGCCACTCAAACCCTTCTCATAGCAGGGCCAAATCATCTGTATTGAAGACAACAAGCTAGCTTACCCTTCTGTAGAACTTTAGAGCCAGTGGGGGCCTTGGGACCTCAAGGCCAGACCCTTCCTGGCACTGAATACCCAGGCAGATGGGCCACGAGGCCCCAGGAGAGGGCAGGTGGCAGCCACTCTGACTAGCTGACACCCCCCACACACACACCATGGGTGCTGTCCTTTCTGTCCCTAAGGCCCTTTCTGGTCAAAGTGGGGACTTCCTTCTGCTCTCATGAGGGGGCAAGCGTCCTCAGCCGCCTCTAACAACTAGAATCCTGGAGATTCTTGAGGGTGGGAGGGGGTCGTGAGAGGCCCCTGAGCTACACCCAAGACACCATCAGGCTTGGGGGAGGTAAGCTGCAAGAGGGGGGTTCCTGGGCCCTCAGATACCATGAGCATGGTCCAACCACTCACCTCACTGTAATCCAGGGATGAATCATTGCAGAGGGCACAGATGGTGGCCAGCTCGACCAGCCCATCATACTGGCTGCTGTGAACAGGCTCCCCATCCTTCAGCCTACAAGAGCCCAGAGCAGAGGTTGGCAGTAGCCGCTACTTGGCCTTCCCTACTTGCAGGGCCCTCAAGCAAGTGAAGAGTGTCCCAGCCTCCGCTGTCAGCCAGGCAGCAGGGAGAAGGGAGGGCTTGGTGCCCAGGGGATGTGCACAGCTCTCTCCAGAGTCTGTCCATTCTCATCAGAAACCCCCAACCTGAGATCCTTCTAAAATGGGCCCCTCCTGCAGTGACCCCACTGAGCCAGCCCAGGCAGCCAGGCAGCACAAGTCCAAGTCTTGCCCTCTGTGAGGACTCTGCCCTTTCTTTTTTCTTTTCTCTTTGGAGGGGGGAGGGCAGGACAATTGGGTTAAGTAACTTGCCCAAGGTCACAGGACTATTAAGTGTTAAGTGTCTGAGGCCAGATTTGAACTCAGGTCCTCCTGACTCCAGGGCTGGTGCTCTATTCACTGCGCCACCTAGCCGCCCCTGACTCTGCCCTTTCTATGTTCTTGCCCAGTGGGGGCAAAAGATGGTCCCCTCCCAACCTCATCATTCCACCCAAATAGCCCACTCTAAAGTTACCCATGATCTCAAACCCAATGGCCTTTTCTCGGTTCTCATTCTCCTGGGCCTCTCTGCAGCCTTGGACACTGGGTCACTCTCTCCTCCTGAATACTCTCCCTTTCTGGGTTTTCAGGACCCCTGCCCCCTCTCCTGCTTCTCCTCCTCCCTCTCATCATGCCCTCTGAGCATGGGGGTCCCTCAGGCACCATCATGGGCCCCCTTGTCTCCTCCCTCTGGCCTGCTTTGCTGGGTGATCTCCTCAGCTACCTTGCGTTCAATGACCATCTCGATGCTAATGGTTCTGAGATCTCCCTGTCCTGTCCCAGTCTCTCTGATGGCCTTCAGTTTTGTACTATTCACCAAGCTTGAGATGGATGTCCTGTAAACATCTTAAAGTCATCATCTTTCTCCAAACTCCCTCCCCTTCCCTACTGTGGTGAGTGGCACCACCACCCTCTCCATCACGCAGACTCACAACTTTACTCTCTCTTCCCTCCCATATCCAGTCTGGTGCCAAATCCTGTTGATTCTATCTCCATAGCATCTCTCCAATACACCCCCTTCTCTGCTGGGGCGCCGCCCCCACCCTGGTGCAGACCCTCCTTCCCTCACACCTGGACTATGGCAGTAGCTGCTGAGGGGTGAGAAATGTCTGCCTGCCTCAGACCTCTCCCCACCCCAGACCATCCCCCCTTCAGCCACCAAACTGACTCAGGTGCAACCTTGTCTTCTCACTACGTAAAAATCCCCTCTCACCTCCAGGATCAACCTAACAACAGGCTGTTTGGCATCCAAAGCCCTCAATAACCACTCCATCCCCAGAATAGTTGTCCATCCAGGGACAGTGGCCTCTTGTCCATTCCTCCCCACGACACTCCATCTCTGGATTCCACGGTCCCTGACCCCAGGCCACTGCTGTCCCATCCCTCCAGGTCACTGTCTAATGATACCACCCACCAGGCCAGTCAGACTGCCCAGGCTCCCAGGAAGGTGCCTCGCTCGTGCCCCTTTCTGAGCCCTGAGCATTCTTCTGTGCCCAATGTGACCCACAACTGGTAACACTCATTACTATTACACACAGCAGTCCGGCCCTGCTGCCAAATCCCAGCTACCCAGTGGCCCCATCACACCACCTTGTGAGTGACCAAAGGAAGATCAGCCTTGAGTGGCTGGCAATGCCCCCCAGCAGAGGGCAGTGCTGCTCCATTCAGGTGCAGCCTCACAGCTCTACAGAGCTGGCCAGGGCCCCCTGGCGCAACCCTTCCCTGTACAAGGATTACTTCCATATGACTAACCTTCAGATATTCAAACCAAGCTACTGGGCCCTGCGCCTTCCAAGTTCCCCATCTTCTCCAGGCTAACCATTCCCAGATCGTTCAGATGGTGCTCGGGATATGGCCTCAAGCCTGTCAGCAGCCTGGCTGCCCTCTGCTGGACACTCCAGTGTCCCCTCAACTGTAAAGCTTGCACCTGAGTCCAACGCCCCCAATGCTTCTCTGAACGCGGCATCAGCTCTCTTGGCTCCCATAGCACTGATCTTGTGCTTCACTACCTTTCTCAGAGCCTTTTGGACAATCGGCGTGTAAGCCTTGAAACTTAACCATCCTGTTCTTGTGAAGGCGAGTCTAAGTGGAGGGAGGCACATCTCTTTCTGTTAAGTTTTGCCTGAAGCATGTCAACCCAAAGTTGAGGTCCATGAAGACCTTTCTGGGTTCTGACTCTGACTTCCACCGTGACAGCTATTACCCTCAGCTCTGGTTCACCCACAAACTTTGTTTATCCCTCTTCTAAGTCACTGATAAAAAGGTCAATCAGTGCGTATCTCCGAGGCACTCCACTGGAGCCCCCTTCCAAAGTGGCATCACACCACAAATAATTGCTCTTCAGGACTGGCCATTCAAGGCATGGAAGTACCCCTAACAGGCCTCTCCTCACCCCCTGTCTCTCCATCTTGTCCACAGGAAGAGCAGGAAAAGGGTTTTGAATTACTTTGCTAAAATCCAGGTAACCAGAAGCTACAGGAATTCCCTCATCTACCCATTTAGTGGCCCTGATTAAAAAGGAAAGTGGGATCAGTCTGGTGTGTCCATCTAAGGCAGTGTCCCTGCCAAGGAGTGCCAATGACAAACACCAACCTAGCCCAGTCCAATGCAGACATGTGAGGCTCAGGCACAAGTGCCCCAAACTTGCACAGCCTCCAAATGTCAGCATTCATTCCCATTGCTTTTGGAAGTCAGATGAGTAAGAGCCAGGAACAGCCTCCTGGGAGTGTGAGGCACCCCCAGTCAGCACAGGAATGGAAGAGGGATGTTCCCAACCAATTACTGCCTATACCTTCCCTTAACTCCCCATCTGCCATTGCCCACGCCAGCCCTGTTCTGAGGACTAGGGCAGCTGCCTTGAGGATTACCCATGCTTCTGGCCAAGGCTAAGCCCTCTAGAGCAGGCCCACTCCTGGAGCAAGGAGGAGACCTCCCTAGGGAGCTTCGGGCATGCAGCCCACTACTGAATCTGGGGGTCCATGCAGGCAAGAGCAGGAGGGGTGGGACTGGCCTCAGGGCCCTGAGAGGCTTAGCCTGCCAGCCCCCAGAAGCCAGGTCTCTCTCTCCTCAATCCCCAGCCCTCCAGTCATACTCACACTTGGCCTTCAGGTGCATAGGTAGAGCCGGTGATGCTGAATTCGTGAAGGCTGCAGTGAGCTCCCTCTGCCTGGTCAATGATGAACATCTAAAGGGAACACAGAGGCCAAGAACTGAGCTGGGGGCCAGCCTGGGTGCGGAGCTCTCTCAGGTTGGCAAGTGTCTGTGGGGCTGACACTCAGCACAGCGCCTGCCACGTGGCGGGTGCCCCAGTGATGTCCAGGGACGGACTGGCCAAGCTGTCTACCCAGACCCCCAGGTGCCCCGTGTATATGTACAGCGATGGACTGGCCGAGCTGTCTACCCGAGCCCCGGGTGCCCCACTGATGTCCAGCGACGGACTGGCCGAGCTGTCCACCCGGACCCCGGGTGCCCCACTGATGTCCAGCGACGGACTGGCCGAGCTGTCCACCCGGACCCCGGGTGCCCCACTGATGTCCAGCGACGGACTGGCCGAGCTGTCCACCCAAGCCCCAGGTGCCCCACTGATGTCCAGTGATGGACTGGCCAAACTGCCCACCTGAACATTGGTTTCCTTTGGCTTAATGCTGTGCCCACGGCGCTGTGCTCAGACAAGACAGGAAGTGAGTGTCCCCTGAGCCAAACCGCTCACTTTGTGTGCCAGACTAGATCAGGGAGAGCGAGCCCCCAGCTCACCTGATGTTTGTGTCTGCCCCCAAACTTAGCACAGTGCTCCATGTACAGCAGGTGCTTAATCTTTGCTGCCCAAATTGACTCATCAGCAGAAATAGTATTATCCTCTTACTTCAAAAGTATTATTATCCCCATTTTATGGATCTTAGAACCATAGACTAAATCCCAAGTCAGAGCTGGACCAAGGCCTTTGAAGGGCATGGAGCAGGACAAACAGAGAAGTGGAGGCCAGGTGACTGACTTCTGCCAGTGCTGGGATCTGAACCCTGATGCTCTCCCACCAAATTCACCACCTTCAGATGAAGTCACAGAGGCCATGTCAACTGGTTGGAGTCCCACTCTGGGTGAGTGGCCAAGCCCAGAGAGGCCCCCAGGCCTTCTGACAGCAACAGCCGAGGACGGGGTCCATTCCCTGGGCAGCCTCTTAATGTCAGCACCATGGCCAGGGCTACCGGCAGAGCCAAAGCACAGGGTTGGGTCAGCACTGGGCGTGGGGAGAGGGCAAGCTACTACCTAGGGCTGGCTGCCCCTGCCCATGGGCAGGAGGGAGGCAGGGAGCCATGGGAAGGTGGTAAGAGCTGGGAAGTTGCTGGCTGCCTGGTCCCCCGGCTTCCTAAGAGCCTTCTCTGACACAGACCTGGCTGTCCTGGAGGAGCTGGGGGAAGCATCTGGGGAGCAGTGCCCATGCTCCTAAGGACGAGTGCAGACCATGCCCATCTGTCTGTGTTCTCTTTCCCCGCCATCCCGCAGACCAAGGCTCAGCAAGGGCTGAGGTCATCTTCCAGCCCTGGTGAGCTGGAGTGCTCAAGATCTCCCTCCATGAGTATGCTCGAGGCTCCCTCTCACCCCCATCAGATCAGCAGGGGTAACAGGGCGTGGGCAAACGGGCCAGTGATGCCCTGCCCATGGGGTCATGCAGTGGTCTGGTTCTACCCTGAGAGTTCCCTAACTATGCACTACCTCTGCCTTGCTATGCCTCTAAAAGGCCCAGGGCCCAAAGAAGTGGAGGAAAGATGTACCTAGTGGGTGTATTTCATAACGTCTTCAGACCTGAACCAGGGAGTATCTTCCCATAGGGCAATAGCTAAACACATTATGGGGTGTAAATGGCATGCCGGGACAGAAGGTGAGCGTGGCTTGGAGCCTGGGCCTGGGAGAAGAAGGCAGAGAGAGGGGCACTGAAGGTGAGGATGGCAGCTGGCTGGAAGAGGACAAGGCGAGGCTTCTGGCGGCCTTTGCCCCCACACAGAGCCTGTGGCCTCGGCACCCTGGGACGTCCTCTGCACTGCCGGTCCCTTCTCCCTTGGCGAGCTCCTTTTGGGCCTCCATTTTGAGGAGGTGTCTAGACAAGCCGAGGGTCAGTCTCTAGACTTCACCACTGTGACCTCTGTGCCCTTTCATGTGGAATCTTTCCCCATTAAGAGGGAAGCTCCTTGAAGACAGGGGCTGTGTTTGTATATTGACTATTCTGTGTGAGGTATACAAGGGTCTCATCTCCCTCTGGACTGTAAGCTCCCTGAGGGCAGGCAGGGGCTGCAGTCTCTCCTGGTCCTGTCTCCTCCATCCAAAGGCCAGCAGCAGTCATTTTACTGAATGAACACTGAGGGGCATCTAAGGCAGACTCAGTATTAGCTTAGGAGCCAACACTGGACCAGCAGCCAGTCCGAGGGGCCTCATTTCCTGGCCTCTTCCTGAGTCCAGTCAGCTGTGGGAAAGTCTCATCATTACAATCTTGTAAGAGGGAGCAGTGTGTGTGTGGGGCGGGGGGGGGGGAGTGGTCAGAGAATCTCCTGGGGTGGAAAGATGTTTGCTCAGATCAACCTTTCTGTCTCCCTTGTTTCAGGGAGGCTTCTCCAGGCCAGAGGCCATCTGGCCCAGTCCTCTCTGAGCAGCTTAGCACCAACTGCACCTCTGATTGACGAAGTCCAAACTGCAGGGCCCAGATTCCCCCATCCCTGAGCCTGTGGCTCACACTGCCCACCAGCTCTGAGAGCCCAGGGCCCTGGCTCAGCCATGAGGTCCTTGCCTAAGAAAGGGATGTTTGTGGGAATGTGTGTGAGTGGGGGAAGAGTTTGTGAGTGTGTGTGAGTGTGCATGAGTGTGTGTGAGTGCTGACACAAGCTGCTGGGACACTGGGGACATCACGTGGGCTGTGGGCGTCTGCTGATGGAGAAGGCTCCAGTGCCCAGGACTCCTGCTCCTCCCAGTCCCAGCCATCTGGAGGGCAGATGAGCTGAGCACTGGGTTTCTCTCATCAGTTAATCAGCCGACAAGCATTAATTAATCACTGACCAGGATCTGGGCCCTATGCTGGGCATCCATTACGTGTCCTTATTTTACTAGTGACTGCCAAAGTCCCTGGCAGGTCAAGGCCGCCTCTAAGCCCTTCTACACTTCAGAGCACACTCTGGCGAGTAGCTGGGGTCTGGTGGTGAGCAAGGGGGTCCTGCCCCATCCTGCCCCATCCAGGCTGACCCTCAGACACCAAGCCCAAGTTCACGACCAGTTGGATGGGGCCTCCTAGGGCTGGAGTTCCTTGGACACAGCCGGGGAGAACCCAGATTGGGCATCCAGGGAGTGCTCCAGGGGCACCTGGTTAAAACTGTCTGTAATTGTTTTATCTCACCCTTAACCCAATTACTGTTTCCTAGATTGCTCTTCAGTTTGCCTGAAGCCTTACATTTTTACTCGTGTTACTGCCAGTGATTTCTAATTTTATCCCATTGTGGGATCTGTGAGCACAGCATGCACGATTTCTGCCTTTTCGATTTACCAAAGGCTTTTTTTATGACCAAGCATGCAATCTATTTTGGGGACAATTCTGTGTGTACTTGGAGACTCTGTCATCTCCATTTTTTTCCATTCTGTTATCCCCATATGTCCAATTTTCCAGCTTATTCAATAAACATCTCGGATCTGGGATTTCTGTGTTAATCTTCTTGCTGAATTTATCATATTCTGATAATGGGGTGCTGAAGTATTCTGCCATTTATATACACATATGTGTTTATTTTAGCTATTTCTCCTACATTGCTGTGGATTGATATTTTACCAATTTATCTGCCAAATTGTTTGGTTCATGTGTGTGTTATAAATGGCTAGACATTTATTTTCTGTTCCTTTTGCCATAATGTCCTTGTCATTTTCTGACTTGAACTCAATGTAATGTCATTGCATCTTTTTTTTAAAAAACTTGGATCTAAACCAAGGCACTTACATTTTGTTCTCTTCTGAACCAAGTTTCCTGAGAAGGCAAGTATGCTGAGAAATGTGAGGACACTCTCCTTACTGGCATTTCTGGATAATGAATGTCTTGGTCCTTTCAAATCTCCAATAATTCTTTTCCTTGTCATTACAGTTTGGATGTCAATCATGTGTCTGGAAAATCTTGACCTTTGGACCTCTCTAGGCTGGAGTCTTGTGGGTTCTTTCCTCTTGGGAACACCGTCTATCACTGACCATGCTGGGAAATGTTTCCTTCTGAGTCATTCTCCAGCTATGGTGCTGCCGGGCAAATGCCAGCTACTCTTCTTCCAGGTGTCCTCAGGTGGTTAGGGACAGTGGGGCCATCCTGGGCACACTCTGGGACTTTATGCTCAGTGGTTAGGAAGTACCAGGGACTTCACTCCCACGCAGCCCCTGAATCCCCATGCAGAAGTGGAGGAGAGGGGCACAGCAGGCAAGAGGAGGCTGCAGCATTGACTGATGAAAAACTGCTCTGGAGGAAGGCATCTGTCTGTCTCTGACCAGAGGGGGATGATGGGAGGGGGGAGATAGCCAGATCGCCAGAATGTGCCACTGCTATCTGCAATGTCGGGATGGCAGCATAATGGAAGGGAAGATGCCCCGATGAGGAGGGGGAAGAGGCTGCAATCTGCACCAGGGCAGGGAGTGTGCACAGGCTGGACTCCTGAGAACCTTCCTGTGCTTTTTGGAAGCTGCTTCTTTGTTTCCTCCAATGGGCTGGCCATTGTTCGAATGCTAAATGTATGCTCACCAAAAGGATAATCACAGAGAACTCGGACAGGGCAAGCATTAGCACAGCGTTCAGAAGCGATACAGGGACACTCCCAAGGTCTCTCTGAAGAACTTTGGAACTGACTGGGAGACCTGAGAGACACTGGCACAGGGCACCCAGCAGGGTGTGCCCTTATCAGAGAAGGTGCTCTATGAGCACAGCAGAACTGGGCAGCTCAAAGGAGACATGGGAATCCCCACAATGTTCACATGTGCCCAGCCTGTGTGGACCCTTCCCAGCTCGTACTGGCCTGGTTGGCCAGTCAGACACTGTGACTTGATTCTAACCCAGTGGTGGCATTTTGGTTCTTTTTGAGAAGGAAGGATAGCAGCCAACCAGCCTTGTTTCCTTCAGGTAGATTTAGAATTCTCCTTTAATATGGTTGAGACCTGGGACTTCCCTGGCATAGGGAGCTCCAGATGAGGAGAGCCCCTCCCCGATGCAGGATGCTGCCTGTTAGCTGCTGTGCCACTGAAAGTCTCAGTGACGTGTCTGGGCCCCAAGGCCAGGTGACATGTCCAGGGTCACAACCAGGCTGGGCAGAGGCAGCACTATGGTCCAAGGCTTTCTGGCTCCCAGAGTCTGGCCTTCTCCCTACCATACCATGTGGCCCCTCTCGGATATGCGTCTTCTCTGGCTAATTGTCTTTCTTGGCATTCCTCGCGTATCTCCTGGCGCTGGTCCAGCTGGCACACGCCTAGCGGACTTCTGTCCCCAAATGTCCTCATCATGTAAGACATCATGCTGGTTAGCTGGGGCCTAAGCTTCTGGGCTGGCTTTGTCTCTGGGGCCGTGGAGGTCAGGTCCTCCCAGGGGAGTTGTCCACAGCACTGCCCTTTACAATGAGAGGCTGGACAGTGTATTGGAGAGAGAGTGGTCCTGGGTGTGAGTCCTAGCCCATGTTCTAGACAACTCTCAAACACAAGACCTTGTGGAGACATGGCCCACCTGCATCATTGAGTCTCCTCACCTGAACGTCCAATGGAATCCCAGCCCCTGGCCTGCCTTAGCCCCTCCCACAGCCAGCCAAAGGGCAAGCTGGCTGCTCCCCAAACCTCCCAGGTGGAGGACCTAGAGCCTCCTCACCTCCCCCTCCTGGGATTCTGAGCTTGCCATCTCTCCCAGAAATCCTTTCCTAATGGCCTTTGCTATCAGGGGTCTCTCTAGCCTCAGACAATCAAGTAAGCATGGATCCAGTTCATGTAATGTCCCCCAGCAGGACTGAAGCATCCTGAGGACAGGGGCCATTTTTCACTTAGTCTCTGAATCCCTAGTCCCTCTCCCAATGCCTGGTCATAGCAGGCACCTAATCGATGTTTACTGGATTGGACTGCTCCTCTCCCCCACCTAATGTGCTAGCTGAGGAAGGGGCGCGGTGGGAGATGTACAAAGCACTGAGCTCTGGGGTCAGACCTGCAGGCCCTCCCTCCTCCATGTGACCCATGGGACTGTGGACAGTGACGTCAGTACTGTCCAGTTCAGCCTCTGGGCAGCAAACTGTGTGGTCACCCACCAACACAAGGTCTCTCTTGGACCCTGCCCTACCCCATATACTGGCTTCCCAGGAGTCACCATTCCCCTTCTTTGGGGCCTGCAGGGCTGTCTATGAGGCCAGAGGAATGACAGAAAAAAAAGAAGCCACCAGCACAGGCTCACTGTGAAACCTCAGACAAGAGTCTCAGTCTCCTCCTCTTTCTTTTCTTTTTTTAAAGCAATTGGGGTTAAGTAACTTGCTCAAGGTTACACGGCCAGGTGTTTCTGGGTGGGTGCTAAGTGTCTGAGCCAGGATTTGATCCCAGGTCATCCCGACTCTGGGGCCGGGGCTCTTACTTGCTGAGCCACCTGGCCGCCCCTCCTCATCTTTCAAATGGACATCAGAACAGTACCTACTATGTGCCAGGGCCCAGATTACAAATGTGACCTCACTTGGTCCTCACAACCCTGGGACATAGGTGCTGTTATCACCCCATTTTACAGATCAGAAAACTGAAGGAAACAAAGGCTGTGACTTGCCTGGGGTTACAGAGAGGCAGGATCTGAACTCGGACCCCATGTTCTAGCCACTGCACCACCAGATGCCCCAGGATCTTCCCCCAACATGAAGTTCCAAAGAGACAATGAATGTGAGTCTGCTCTGAAGAGGCAGGTGGGGTCTGTGGCCTCCCTCTGAATGCACATGCCATTGAAGAGCTTGGAGGTTCAAGGCCTCAGAGCCCAGGTCCCTGGAGGCTGAGTCAGTTTCCTAGCAGGCACTGAACCTTACCTGGCCAGCCATCAGGCAGCCAGGCCTCTAGACAGGAATCCTTGGGCCCTAGGCTATCTTGCTCAGGGAGGAAGCTGGCCAGCAGCAGCATCTAACTTCCTGCCTCCTTAGGGCTGATCTATGGGGTTCTGTGGCCCCCTCAGCTTCACAGTCCTAGTTACCTCCTGTCTGCTGTGGTTCTGAATTAATTGGCTGTCAGGACAGTGTGGGCCTGCACCGAGAGATGCAGGGGAGAGAGGGAAGACTGCAGGACTCTCCAGGGACTGCTTCCCAAGGACTGGAGGTGTGTTGGCTCTGCAGAGGTTAAGCATGAAGAAGTTAGGGGGCCTGGGACCCACGCCAGGGGAGGGGCCTCAGATCCAGCCCCAACTCCAGGAAGTAGGAGGGAGATACTGCTCAGCCCCAAACCTTCTGGTAAAGTGAGGGAGCTTGGACAAATCTCTTACCCCCTCCGGGCCTCTTATGTTTAAAACAAAGGGGTTGGACTTAATCAGTTTGAAATGCATGGATTGTAGGATCTTCCCCATCCTAGCTGCTCCCCTCTGGATGCTCACCTGACAGGCTCTCAAAGAATCCTGGGAAGGGCAGTACTGCCTAGTGGATAGAGCCTCTGGGTTTGATGTCAGGAGGGTGTGGAGTGAGCCCCACCTCTGACATTTACTATGGGACCATGAAGTGAAATATGCCCCCCAAAGTCACTAAACTGTGTGTGTGTCCTTTGACCCAATGATACCACTGCTGGATCTCTGCCTCCAAGAGATCCAAGAAAAAGGGCTCAGAGGTACAAGAATATATACAGCAGCTCTTTGCAGCAGTGACAAATTAGAAGCTCTTCCTACTTTCTATGTTACTGTTGAGGGCACCGCCATCATCACAGTCCCCCAGGCTCACAAGCTAGATATGTCATCCTGGATTCTTGACTCACTCTCACCCTCCATATTCAAGATGATGCCAATGCCTGTGACTTCACTGGCAGCATCTCTGGTCTATTTCACCTCTGTACCATCCCTGGTCCATTTCACCTCTGTACCATCC
>NW_027185759.1:1012855-1013230 GCF_028583685.1 Petaurus breviceps papuanus | reverse complement strand
GTACCATCCCTGGTCCATTTCACCTCTGTACCATCCCTGGTCCATTTGACCTCTGCAGCATCTCTGGTCCATTTCACCTCTGTACCATCCCTGGTCCATTTCACCTCTGCAGCATCTCTGGTCCATTTCACCTCTGCCCCATTTCTGGTCCTTTTCACCTCTGCAGCATCTCTGGTCCATTTCACCTCTGCAGCATCCCTGGTCCATTTCACCTCTGTACCATCCCTGGTCCATTTCACCTCTGTAACATCCCTGGTCCATTTCACCTCTGCAACATCCCTGGTCCATTTCACCTCTGTACCATCCCTGGTCCATTTCACCTCTGTACCATCCCTGGTCCATTTCACCTCTGCAGCATCCCTGGTCCATTTCACC
>NW_027185759.1:1004962-1012845 GCF_028583685.1 Petaurus breviceps papuanus | reverse complement strand
CATTTCACCTCTGCAGCATCCCTGGTCCATTTCACCTCTGCAGCATCTCTGGTCCATTTCACCTCTGCTCCATCTCTCCTCCATTTCACCTCTGCAGCATCTGTCCAATCTGCCCACTCTTCTCCTCTGACACTGCCCCCACCCTGGTGTAGAGCCTCAGCACCTCATACCTGGACTATTGCAATAGTCTTTCAGAGGGTCTGCCTGCCTCTAGTCTCTATCTACTCCAGTTTATCCTCCATTCAGCCACCGAAGTGATCTTCCTAAATTGCAGGTCTGATCAATAACTGACTCAGTAAAATGGTGGCTCCCTATTGCCTCCAGGAGCAAAGAAAAAATCCTCTTTGGTATCCAGAGCCCTTCATAGCCCACTCCCCTCCTACCTTTCCAGAATTCTCACACCTGACTCCCTTACACACACGCTTTAGTCCAGTGAAATTTGACCTTCTGGCTATTCCAACACCAAGACATTCCACCTTTTAGCTCTCCCTGGCCATCCCCCATGCCCAGAGTCCCCTTGCTACTGATTTCCGTGGCTTCTCTAGGAAGCCTTCTTCAACCCCTCTGAATTCCAGTTCCTTGCTAATTTATCTCATAGAGAGCTTGTTTGTTATTTGCAATAGTTATTTTGCATGTTGTCTCCCCTGTTAGATCTTGAGCTCCTAGAGGACAGGAACTGTCTTTTGCCCTTTTTCGTATTCCCATCACTTAGCAGCACAGTGCCTGGTACATAGTATAGGTACTTAAATGTTTCCTGATGGTGACCATCAGTGGGGGAATGGCTGACCAAATTATGGCCCTTGAATGGAATGGAATGCTATTGTGCCATAAGAAACATCTAGGGGACTGGTTTCTTAGACACCTGGGGAGCCTTGTGGGATCTGATGCTGTAAAGTTAGCAAGACAACAGATTATTAGATAATAACAACACTGTGAAGACGAGTTTTGGAAAGACTCAGGACCTCTGATAAGGCAACGCCCAACCATGACTTCAGACAGTGCCAAAGATGGAACCAGAAAACCGCCTCCTCACAGAGGGGTGGTGGATGTCGGGTGTGGAATGGGGCACACACTTCCTGACACGGTTGGTCATGCCAGCATAGTTTGCTTGTCCTTGCCTATCTGTCACAGAGCCTTTGTCTTTTTATTTCAATTGGCTGGGGCATGGGGCGGCAGAGAGGATGAGGTATGCTGTCAAAGGAGAAAGATGAGAACCAGAGCGTCACTAAGGCATTTTCTAAGTGCTTAGTGAAGAGAGGCTGGCCAGAAGCACAGACGAGCAGAACGGCCATGGAAGTGCAGGTTTTACTTATTACAGACGTTTTGGGAAGGGTCATAAACTGCCTGCCCAAGAGATTCCTGCTTTCTTCCTGCATCCTCCAGACTCTCAGCGAGGGCTCCCATCATTTCCCTACCAGCATCCAAGACCACCTGGCTGAATTCCCCCTTGTTGGCTCCTCCACCTTTTGAAGAATGAAGTAGTCACTAGGGGGCCTCGGGAGGCGCCTAGCTGTTCTGTCCCCCCCTAGAGCAACGTTCCAGTCCTGGGGCTCCTCCCCTCAAGCCTCCCTGAGAGGTCCTGTGCCCCCAAGAGTTGGCATCTCCTATTTGTCCTGTGTGCTATGGTGCCAAGACCTGTTGGGCTGAGGGTCAGGGCCCTGAGGGCATTAATGAATAGCCAGTGGGGGATTGCCTTCTTGAGGGAATTCCTCAGCTCCTATCCACTTGACCACAACCCACGGGGGACTCCACAGTAAAGCTTTGTCATTCACTTTCCTCTTCTTCCCAGCCTGACTGTCAGCTCCCAAGGAAGAAGGTACCTCTCTTACCAAATTTCCCCAGAGGACAGGGCAGCCTAGGCTGGGGTATTCACTAAAGACCTGTGGGACTATTCAATAGACTGCTGACGAGGCAAAAGTGAGTATGTAAGGGTTAGCAAGAAGGCTGAGGGCCTTCCAGGCAGTCCAGCCTGTCTCCAATGAGCATTCCAGTCTCAGTCAGACTAGTTAGTGCAGGCTGGTCTCTGTCCTAGAGAAGGGAGCTGGAAGGAAGCCTCTCCAAGCTCCAGCTCAGCAGGGACAAGGAAGTGTTCCTTAAACTATGGAGGGGGGCTCCCATCAGAAAAGAGAGAAGAAAATCTCTGGACTCTGGACTCTGAGGTTCAGAGAGTGAAAGGCCACTGCACAGAGGAGAAAGGGAAGGAAGACCAGCCCTGCCCCAAAGCATGAAGTAACCAGCAGCCCCTTCCAGAGCTCAATCCTCTGATGGGGAGGAGGAAGCAGGTGCCTGGTCCTCAAGGAATGAGTTGACAGGGACCCCAGGCGCTATCTGGTGGGAGATCACCTGGCAGGTTCAGAGGCAATGATGAGGGAAAGCTGGAGATAACCTGCCTGGGGCTGCCAGGGCAGTGATCTGATAACAACAGTAAGGTCAGAGGTGTTCCTAGGGCATGCAGTGAGGACCTGACCAAAAATCTTCCACCATCTCTGGAGCCAGGCAGTGATGATGACATGACCCAGGTCTGGTGAAAACTGCCAGAAGGAGCCATCCCTGAAGATGTACAAGAATCCCATGGCCTGAGGGGCACAGCTGGGGTGTTCCTCACCTCTGCCAAATGAAAGAGAGGACTCCAGGAGAGAAAGGCAGATCAGGAAAGTGAAGAAGATTGTGTCTGAAAATGGAGACTGGGAAACATGGTGATGAACTCAGGAGGATTTTTTCAATGCCTACATTTTTAAGCATTTGGAATTTATGATGAGATGCAAAAAAGTATTCCTTAGGGTTCCATGCCACCTTGGATGGTCTCTGGTAGAGTGCCCCAGGGATCTGTGACTCAGATAAAGGCAAGTTTGGTGACCTCACCGAGTTTACAGATGACCCAAAGCTAAAGGGCAAAACCCACTCACTTGGGAGAACAAGGTGTGGGGTCCCCAGGAGCCGGGGAAGCAGCTGGGGGGAGTGGCATTTGCCAAAGAGGATGACAACAGGCTGACCTTCAGCTGCTGCCCCCCCACCCAGGACTCACCCTGCAGAGCTCAACCTTTCACACTGATAAACAGCTTTGACTCAAACCTGAAGGGGGGAGGGAAGGAATTCACATGACTATTTTACAGATGGGGAAACGGAGACATCGAGGCTGAGTGGACCGCTCGAGGAAGAGGCAAAATTCCAAGTGTGCACCAGTCTCAGAATTCTGCTCACTCCTCTTCTGGCTGCCCTCCCAGGGCACCCAAACACAGAAGCCTCTCAAGCGCCCGCACTGCTGGCATCGGGGCCCTTAGGTAGCCTGGTCCTAGCTGGGCAGGGGCATGTTAGGATAGGATGAACTGGTCCACATCTCCTGGCATGTTACAGATGAGAAGACCACAGACCAGGAGGGGCCTGACTGGAGCCGCCTCCCAGGAGGTCCTTTTCCAGGACACCAGGCAGCAGCAGAGTTCTACAAGTCAAAAAGGAAGAGACTTCCAGGCTGACCCGATGGTTTGGCTAATGCCATAGGACAGCCACTCCTCATCTCCTGCCTGCTTCCCTGGTCCCAGATGAGGCTGGCAATGGGACCCATGGGACACAGCCCACCTGCCCTCTGTGGTAGGCCAGGCCAGGCCAAGCCAGCTGCTGTCTCAGGGTCTCTGTCTCTGTCCCCCAAAGCTCCTCTGCTCACAGGTCCCCTTAGTATCTGCTGGGGAAAATGCCAATCACTAGACCTGGCCCGAACTGACCTCATGCTGGGACCTACTGTGAGCTCAATGACTCAGTGATCTGGCCTGCCCCCATCCACACCTAAGCAGCTTCCACATGGGCCTGACACACCTTCCCTTTCCTCTCTTCATGGGCAACTACAGTCCACCCTTCCCCGAGAGGATCCCTTCCCCTTCCTCTGCCCCTGTCCCCTTACTAGACAGCAAGCTCCCCAGTGGCAGACATCATGTCTGCAACCTCCTTTCCATCTCCCTCAGCCTGTACTCTGGCTGTGCCCTGCCTGGTATGAAGTAGGACAACCTGGGCCAAACAGGATGGAATCAAACTGTGTCCTCAGGGGCCAGTATGGAGCTAGGCACCTGGGAGTAACACGCCAGGATGGAGAAGGCAGGGAGGTGGGTAACAGCAGAGCTCTCAAAAATGTGCTGGAGAAATGGAGAGTTAATAGACAGTCCTTCCAGAAGGCTGAGGGAATGACCAATGACTCAGGGGCGCCACATTCCATCTCCCTGTCCCCCATGCCTGGCAGGCCTTGCCTCCTCAAAGCACCTTGCATCTGATCTCAGTCTGACATGTTGCTTCCCCTAAGAAAGTGAATTCCCTGGAGGAAGGGGATGTTTCTCTGTTGTCTTTGTATCTCCAGAGAGCCCCAAACAGAGCTTGCTGGTGAGGGGGAACCAGAGACAGCAGCAGCTTCAGGGGCTCCCAGCCCAGAGACAACATTGTGGGGGACGCTTTGCTGGCATTGGGTACAGCTGGCACTGTTTGGCCACTCTTGTCCACAGCCAGTTCTGGGACAGAGGGGAGCACTGGGGCCCAGTAACAAGGGAACAGAGGCCCTAGTTGCAGTGCTAGAGCCGTGACCACATGTCTCCTTAGATCCTACTGAAAACTTACAGACCCCCCCGGAACGAGCTCGAGAGGCAGCAACAAGAGAGACCGTGGGAGGAGAGTCCAATTTTAACATAAAGTCCAAAGTTATGAAATAGGCTAGGAAAACGAGGGGGTGGAGAACCTGACTATAGAAAGTTACTATGGTGACAGAGAAGCTCAAACCAACTCAGAAGACAACAATGCCAAAACAGCTACCTGCAAAACCTCAAAGAAAAATGTGAATTGGTCTCAGTTTCAAAAAACTAATTCCAGGAAGAGATCAAAAAGGACTTAGAAATTAAATAAGAGAGGCAGAGGTGAAAAAAATTTGGAAAAAAAAATGAGAGCGATGCAAGAAAATCATGAAAAAAAGAGTCAACAACTTGGTAAATGAGGCACAAAAAGGCCAGAACTAGTCTGATGATAAAAAGAGGTACAAAGATTCACTGAAGAAAAGAACTTCTTCAAAAGCTGAATTGGTCAAATGGAAAAACAGTTACAAAAGTTCATTGAAGAAAATATATCCTTAAAAATAAGAATTGGGCAGGAGGAGTCTAATGACTCCATGAGATATCAAGAAACAATAAAACAAAATCAAAAGAATGAAAAAATAGAGGAAAATGCAAAACATCTCACTAGAAAATAGAAGAGTGATAATGTGAGAATTTTTGAACTACCCGAATGCCACAATCAAAAAAAGAACCTAGACATAATCTTTCAAGAGATTGTCAAGGAAAACTACCCTGATATTCTAGAACCAGAAGGTAAAATAGAAATTTGAAGAATCTACTTATCACCTCCTGAAAGAGATCCCAAAATGAAAACTCCCAGGAATAGGATAGCCACATTCCAGAGTTCCCAGGTAAAGGAGAAAATATTGCAAGCAGCCAGAAAGAAACAATTCAAATATCATGGAACCACAGTCAGGATCACACAAGATTTAGAAGATTCTACAGTAAAGAATTGGAGGGCTTAGAATATGATATTGCAGAGGGCAATGGAGCTAGAATTAGAACCAAGAATTACCTGCCCAGCAAAACTGAGTGTAAAAAATGAGATTTCATGAAGTAGAAGACTTTCAAGCATTTTTTATGAAAAGGCCAGAACTAAATAGAAAATTTTACTTTCAAATACAAGACTCAAGAGAAACATAAAAAGCTAAAAAGGAAAAAGAAACCTTAAGGGATTCAATAAAGTTAAAATGTTTCCATTCCCACATGGGAAGATGATCCTTATAACTCATAAGACCTTTATCACTCTTAGGGCAGTTCGGTGACATATACATAGACAGATGACACGAGTGTGACTGGACTATAATGGGACGATATCCAAAAAGATAAAATGAAATAGAGAGCTTCCCAGACTGCCTGATGAAAAGACTGGAGCTGAAGAGGAAATATGACAAACACAAGGTTTGAGAGAAGCATAGAAAGGTAACATGAAAGAATAAGCCTAAGGACTAGATAATGCTGAACTGCTGACATTCCTATAGCGAACTTTACATTATTAGGGTAGCTAGGATGTGATCATGATGGGAAGATCTGCCAAAAAGAAATGTCAGGGTGACAAAGAGGGATGCACTACGAGAAGGGGAAAGGAGCAATGCGGACATTTTTCTCATAAGAGGTGTGTGAGGAAGAATGGGTGGGGGGGCAATACTTGTACCTTACTCTCATCAGAATTTTCTCAAAGAGGGAAGAATACAAACACACACACTCACTCATTTGGGGATAAAAATCTATCTCACCTAATAGGGGAAAAGGAGGTGAAGGGGATAAGAGGAATAGAATGGATAGTGTGATAAAAGGGAAATTGGATTAAGGCAGGCAACGCTCAGAGGCAAAACAGACTTCTGAGGAGGTACAGGGCAAAAAGAGAGAACGATAAACAGAGGAAAATGGGATGGAGGGAAAAACAGTTAGTCATCATTACTGTGAATGTGAACGGGATGAGCTCATCCACAAACAGCAAAATGTATTAAAAACTGGAAGCCAACAATATGTTGTGCACAGGAGACACACTTGAAACAAAAAGACACACAGAATTAAAAGAAAGGGCTGGAGCAGAATCTCATACGATTCAATTGATTCAGTAAAAAAGACAGGGTAGCAATACTGATCTCAGACAAAACAAAAGCAAAAACAGGCCCATTTAGAAGAGATAATCAGAGAAACTGCAACTAAAAGGTACCATAGACAATGGAGTGATATCAAAAAATATTTACAGTAAGTTTCTCCAATAAAGGCCTCATTTCTCAGATATATACTGAGTGTAGAACTGAGTCAAATTCATAAAATAAGAGCCATTCCCCAACTGATAAATGATCAAAGGATATGAACAAGAAATTTTTCAGAAAAAAAGTCAAAGCTATATATAGTCATATGAAAAAATACTCTAAACCACTATTGATTAGAGAAATGTGAATTAAAATAACTCTGAGGTATCTATCAAAAATGACAAATGCTGGAGGGGATGAGGAGAAAATAGGCATACATAATAAAGTACTGGTCCAACCATTCTGGAGAATGCTCGAAGGACTATAAAACCATGGATACTCTTTGACCCAGCAATACCACTGCTATCTCTGTATCCCAAAGAGATCTAAGAAAAGGGAAAAGGACCCACTTGTACAAAAACATTGATAGCAACTCATTTCATAGTGGCAAAGAATTGGAAACTGAGGGGGTGCCCATCAGTTGGAGAGTGGCTGACTAAGTTGTGGTGTGCAGTTGTGATGGAATACTGTTGTACTGTGGGAAATGGTGAGGAGGGTGGTTTCAGAAAAACCCTGGGAAGACTCCTATGAACTGATACAAAATGAGCTGTGTTGTGATGATGATTAGCTATGAAAGCCTCAGCTTCTCTGATCAAGACAATTCCAAGGGACTCATGATGAAAAGTGCTCTCTACCCCCAGAGAGAAGACTGATGGAATCTGAATGCAAAGTAAAGTACACTTTTCTCCCTTCGTTTTTCTGATCTTTTTTTTAATATAGCTAATGTGGAAATATGGTTTGTATGACTCCACATGTATAATTGATATATTGTTTGCCTTCTCAGTGGGTGGAAGGGAAGGAGAATCTAGAGATCAAAATTTTAAAAAAGAAAAGAATGCTAAAATAAATAAACTTTAAAAAGAACCATTTGTGGGAGGAAGAAAGGAGGGAGAAAAGGAGAGGAAGATGGAAGATGAGGGGAGGAAAGGAAGAAGGGAGGGAGACAGAGAGAGAGAGACAGAGAGAGAGAGACAGAGAGACAGAGAGACAGAGAGAAAGAGATAGAGACAGAGAGAGAGAGAGAGAGAGAGAGAGA
>NW_027185759.1:982621-1004862 GCF_028583685.1 Petaurus breviceps papuanus | reverse complement strand
CCTGTGGGGAGGGGGTGGGATGGCTTGGAAACTGTGGTCCTATCCTGTTTATGGATGAGAGAGAGAGAGCGTGCGAGAGGGCCTGTGTGGGGCAAAAGTGATTTCTCTAGGGGTCCCAGGAAGAGCAGCCAGGACCGCCTCTCTTCCCTCAGCTGTTGAGCAGGGCCGCTAGTCTGGAGAGGCAGCAGCTGGGTCTCTCCAAGGAGAATGGAAGGACCGTTTACATTCGTGACAAACAGCCAGGAGGAAGTTGCTGCACATTCATCCATAAACAGGATAGGACCACAGTTTCCAAGCCAGCCCAGCTCCTTTGCACAGGCGGCTGGCACAGGGCCAGTCCTCGGACTCCCAGTGAAGCCAGCTGGGGCTTCTGCCCTTATAAGGCTGGGAGGAATCCCGTTGGCTCCAGGGAAAGGCCTAGGAGGAAGCAGCTCTGTGGCCCAGTTTCCCTCCCCAGCACCCCTCAGGCCCTCCCAGCCTTTGTTCATTATTGGAACTGGGGACAGAGCCCGGAATGCAAAGGTCACCTGTCCCACAAGTGCCAAGAAAGCTTGGCAAGCTTTAAAAATCCCCAGGCTTGGGGCCAGAGAATCAGAGATTAGGCTAAGAGTGGGCGTAGGGATTAAGGCTAAAACAGGATCACTTGGGATACCTGAAGTACCAGCTTACCAGCCTGCAGGAAGCATCTTCCCAACAAAAGTGGTTCCTAAAACCTGCTGTTGAGACCAGGAGAGATCACTGGAATACCCTTTGGCCATCTGGGGAAACTGAGGCCCATGGGGGGGGGTCCTCACCTTCTGTATTCTCCCCCATATTAATGACTTTTCTATGGGATTATTCCCCAAAAGGGCTTCCTCAGCAGTCTTGGCCTAACCTGGAATTGCCTGCAGCCCCCCACCCTGAGCTGGGGAGCAGAAGCCTCAGGGGGTCTCACCAGTTTGCAAAGGTTTCCTTCCCAATCCCAGCAGCAGCCCTGTTACCTGTCCTCAGAGGAGCTCAGCAGTGAACGCCAGCCACAAAGGAGAGGTTACAACAAGGCCAGGCTGTGACCACCCCCCTCGAAGGGGATCCTAAGCTTCTGAAGGGCTTGGGTCTCTGCCAGAGATTCCCTTTGCTCACACCACGCTTACAATTCATAAAGCTCATATGCATCCATTACCTCAGCCCCTGCCCCAGCAGCCCTTGGGGGTGGGAAGGACAGAGGTGAAGAGGAAGTTTCTCAGGGGTCTCCTATGGCCCCCCACCTAGCTACTAAGCAATTGATAGTCCCAGCACTCAGAGCCCTCCACAGCCTCTCATATCCACCCCTTCTGCTTGTTGGGCCAAATTAGTCCTAGCTCACTGTTCTTCTACCCTGGGCCAGGAGATCCAGGCTGATTAGGGGAAGGGGAAGGGGAGGGGGGGAAGGAGGACCTCAATTATCACCATCCAGGCCCCATAACCTCTCCCAGACTTCTGCCTTAACCATCACACGAGGCCAGGGATTCACTTTCTGCCCTCCTGCTGCCTCTCACACCCCTCCCACAGAGCATCCCTTTGGTGAAGGCCATGCTTGCCTACTGTCCTCTAACTCCTCAGATATTCTTGAACTGCTAAATCACAGGCTGCCTAGGACAAAGCTCTGTGATCCCTCAGAGCCAGTCCCAGCCCTGCCCTGAGCCCTGGCCCTGGCTCTAGCCCTGCCACTGAGCCCCAGCCCTGCCCCTGGCCCTGGCCCTGGTGCTAGATGTGGGCAGGATGATAAGACTTTTAAATGGATTCAGCAATATTTAAAGGCCTGGACCCCAAACCCACCAATTAAATGAATATATTGTCAACCTGGAAGTTAGGCTAAGGTCAGGGGGTCCCCACCATTCCAAGCAGTCATTTGATGGCAGAGTTTTCAACAAGGTGGGTGTAGCCTGTGGTCTTTGTGAGTGTGACAGGGGCTTCTCTTTGAATGGGTCCAGAAGGGAAGCCATGGGGTTGGGTGAGAGGCACAACCCCACCGCTGTAGCTGAGGCAAGCTCCGGAGGACACCCCAGTGTCCATCTTAGACTATTCAAGCCAGGCAATGAGAGGCCCACAGTAGGCGGTTATCTTGCTGCCCTCTGCTCTGCTCAGGCCCCATCCATTGCCTCAAGTAGTCAGAGCTAAGAGCCACCATTTAAGGAGGATAGTGATGGGCTGGGAAGAGTCCAGAGGAGGGCTACCAGCATGGAGAAGAGCCTGCAGCTCATGCCTTCTGAGGACTGATTGAAGGAAATGGACATGTGGGGTCTGGAGAAGAGACAGAGCTGCCTTCAAAGGGTGGGCAGGCCCAGGAGCAGCCATAGAGGGAGTCATCAGGCTCCTGACCGAGCTGGACCCAAACGGAAAGGCTGCCCCTCTCACTGAAGAAGGTTGAGATGGTAACCCACCAACTTCATAAGAGCCTAAGATTGTGCAGCTCAGGGCAGCAGCTCAGGGAGCTGTGGGCACAGGTGGGCCTGCCTCTTCAGGCTTCCCCCAGAGCAGTGCCACAGACACTGGTCCACCCCTTTGCCAGCTTTTTCACAGATGAGGACACTCAGGCAGAGTTACTCAGGAAGGCCTGATAGGCCAGTGTAATGGAAATGCAAATTTAAAGATCTTCCCTGCCCCTAGGCTAAAGTGCACCTGGAGCCTGGGGTGGGAGGCTTGTTTTTCAGTAGATACTTTTTGATTGGCCAGTGAGTCAACAAGGTTGTTACATTCTCTGAGCCAGGAGAAGGCTATATAAGCCCTGATGTGAGGCTTTGTTTTGGGGGCTCACTTTGAGATGTGTTCTGTGATTTGATCTGGATTCTGGGAAGCCGTTGTCCTGAGCCCCCCGGCTTTGAAAAAACCCAGATGTTGAAACCCAGATGTTGACTGGGTATGGATGTAATGGCTGGACAGTTTGGAAAGCTGTCTACTGGATCTGTTTCTGTCTTGATAATTCTGCCCATATACTTTGAAGTTCGGGGTGCTGACCTTTTCCCCTGAACAAGGTAAACGATATATGTCTGACTGATTAAAGTAAGCTTGTTAACCCATTTTCAGTTGCTTTCCTTTATCAAAGCAGATCCAAGAACCTGTGGTGGCAGCAAACCCTGAGGACGCTTCGGGTGCTTGCTGCTACAGCCAGCATGAGGACATGGCGACTGACCTCCTAGCCCTTTATTATGGACCCCCAAACAGCAGCCATGTGGCAAGTGGGAGCCCAGAGCAGATGCCAGCTCTGCCCCATTGCCAAGAGCTACTCGAGAGGAATGTGGCAGTTTCCAGGCAGGATGGACCTCTACCTGAATGGTCACTGACCTCTCAGAGATACCAGATATGGGGGGGGGGAGGGTGCCTAGAGGGACCCTGTTCCACCCAGGGTAAAGGGGAGACAGAAGGGCTCCTAGGATGGAAATATTGAGAGCTACAGGAGCCTTACAGGTCATCTGGGACCAACCCCTTTATTTACTGAGAAGTAAACTGAGTCCCAGAGGGAGTAAGAGTTGCCCAAAGGCACCCAAATGGTCAAAAAGCAAAGCCCAAACCCAAACCCAGATCCCCGACATCAGCCCCCACAGCCATGCCTGGCAGCCTCACTCCTCTGGACCCTTTTCAATTAGCCCCAGTCCAAGTTACCAGCCTTTTAAAACCTAAGCACCTTCAGTGTCCCAGTCCCTCTTTAAGGTGCTGGAGAAAGAAGACAAAATGAGATTCTATTCTATTGGATAAGACACAGGCAGACAGGAAGACATGCATCCGACAGCACAAGAAGGAGGTGACCACTATTTGCTGAGATCAGGGAGGGCTTCCTGAGGGAGGAGACACCTAAGCCACATGGAGAGAGACAAGGATCAACGAAGCAGAGACAAGAACAGCCTATGAGAAGTTGAGGGATTGGAGACCTTCACATCCTCTTCTGACCTCTGCTTCCGTGCTGGCGCTCTGAGGGAGCAGCCTCTTGATGACCCCCATTTCTCCTGGCTCATCTTCTGGGGCCAGAGAGGACAAAGCGAATACCCCTCCACAGGACAACCCCAGGGAGCACTTTAAGAAACCCACCCCCAGTCTTCTCTCCCAGGCCATGCATGGCCAGTTCCTTTCAGCCTTATTTGGCATGAAATTTTAGAGACATGACTTGATATAGTTCAGGAAATGTTAGCAACAGCAACAAGAGAAAGAAATCGAAGGAATAAAGTTGGGTAAAGAGACCTACAACTATTTCTGTTTGCTGGTTTACTTGGAAAACCGCAGGGAACCAGCAAAGATACTAACTGAGACAAGAGCTTCAGCAAAGTTGTAAGCTACAAAGTAAATCCTCAAAATCAACAGTATTCTATATGGTTATAAGAAAAGAGAAGAAGCAAGAATAGAAAGGGAAATTCCATTCCAAATAACTACAAAATATCTGGGGATCAACTTCTCAAAGCACACAAATGACTTGTATCGATACAATTACAAAATACTTCTAAAATAATAAAGGACAAATTAAATAGCTGGAGGAATATTCATTGCTCATGGCTAGGCTGTGCCAATATAGTAAATATGACAATATTAGTAAAGCTAATTTTCACTTTGCTGCTATACCAATCAAATTACCAACAGTATACTTTGTAAGACTTGATAAAATAGCAACAAAATTCACTGGGAAAAACAAAAGATCTAGAATATTAATGGAAATGATAAAAAGAAGCAAGCATGAAGGGGGAACAGCATGTCTAGACCTCAAAGTGTATTATGAAGCAGCCATCATCAAAACAGTCTGGTATTGGTTAGACAACAACAGAAAGAATAGGGGCACAGATCAATTGAACAGCATAGACAAGAGATGCGAAGTAATAGAGCTCAACAGCCCCACATCTGATGAAGTGGGAAACACGAATTGCCTGGGGGAAAGAACCCCATTTGATTAGGAAAACTGGAAGGCAATCTGGCAGAAATTAGATCAACACCTTAAACCACATTTCCCGACGCATTCGAAAGGGTTTTGTGTCCTTACCATTAAAGGTCACTTCACTTCCTCTCCTCTCATTCTTTTCTTAACTCTCTGCAGTCTGGCTTCCAACCTCATCAGTCCATGTTCCATGGGTTCTCTCCAAAATCGCCTTTGATCCCTTAATCACCAAACCCAATGGCTTCTTCTCAACCCTCTTTCTCCTTCACCTCTCTGGAGCCTTGGACCCTGTAGACCAGCCTCTCCTCCTTTATACTCTCTTCTCTCTAGAGTGGCAGGATACCCCAGCCTCCTGGCTCCCCTCCCACTCCTCTGACCACTCTCCATAGCAAACTCACGAGGCTCTGTCCCAGACCCTCCTCCCTTCTCAGCTTTTGGAGGACTGTCCAGAGTATCTCCAACATCCCAGACCTCCCAGCTCATAGCCCAGGAGTCATCCTGGCCTCCTCACTCTCTCACCCCCCATATTCAAGCTGTCACCAGGACCACAACTTATATACATCCCCTCTTGTCCTCTGTTCCTGTCCCCAGCTGGTGCAGACCCTCATCCCCTCCTGCTTGGACTATTGCAGTAGCTGCTGGGGGGGGGGGTTGTCTCCTGCCTCAGGTCTCTCCCCCCTCCAGTCCATCCTCCATTCAGCCCCCAAAATGATCTTCAGAAAGGTCAGCCCTGACTGTGTCACCCCTCTCCCTCCCACTCAATAAGCTCTGGTGGCCCCCTATCACCTCCAGGACAAGTATAAAATCCTGTTTAGCATTCCAAGCTCTTCATATCCAGCCCCCTGATCCCTTTACAGCTTCTCCCACCTGGCTCCCTCACATGTACTCTTCAAACCAGCAGCCCCAGCCTCCTGGCTGCTCCATGGACAAGGCCCTCCATCTTTTTTCTCTCTGGCCACCTCCCTGCCTGGAGGGCCTGCCCTCCTCATCTCCCTTCCTGCCTCCCTTGGCTTCCTTTAAGTCCCGGATGAGCTCCCACCTTCTCCAAGGAACCTTTTCCAATTCCCCTCAATGCTGGTGCCTTCCCTCTGTCTATGGTTTCTCTGCATGCAGCCACCCCATTAGACTGGGAGCTCCCCGAGAGCAGACACTGTCCTTTGTCTCTCTTTGTATCCTCAGTGTTTAGTCCAGTTCCTGGAACATAGTAGGTGTTTAATGCAGGCTTGTTGACTGGATAACTTGGACTCAAGGCCCTTTGACACTCTGACTGCCTTCCCCTGGACACCCTCCAGCTGACCGATGCCCTTCCTATCCTGGAGCAGTCAGGCCTGGCCACAGGGCTCCAGGCAAGTCTGAGGACCAAGGCCAGAGGCACCACCTCAGTCTGGCAAGTCTGCGAGTGAACAGTGTGATGTGAGAGTCAAAAAAGCCAGTTTAACCCAAAGAACTCTCCAAAGAAAATGGACAAGGTGACAGCTCCCTCCCAAAATGTCAGAGGCTAGCTGGCCACCTCTGGAGGATGTCATGGCCAAGGGGCCTGCCCTGGGTGGGAGAATGAACGGGGGCGGGGGGGAGGGAGGGTCCCGTCTTCTAGGAGTCTGTGACCTTGTCCTCTAAGCAAGCTGGGGAAGCCAACCAGGGCAATCAAGACTGCTGGGCTGCTGGTCCGGCAAGACATCGTGCCAAGCAAAGATGAGGGTTGGGGCATTCAGGACTGATGAGTAACAGATGGCCAGACCTCTCATTCCTCCTCCTCCTCTCCTCCTCCCCCTCCTCCTCCTCTTCCTCCTCCTCCTAGACACTCAGGCCAGAATCTCATGGAACATCTGGGAAAGTTCCAAGACAAAAGAGATTCAGCAAGCAAATGAATAATTTGTACAGTCTCTTCCTGTAACCAGAGCTGGGGGATCGGGTCACCCACTGGGAAGGGGCTCAGGGTCAGAGAGGCCCTTGGGACAAGAGAAGCAGGCCCAGCCTTGTCCTGCCAGGACAAAGATTTATCCCTAAGGCCCCTGCACCAACCTTCCACCAACTTCTCCACCTTTCTCAAGGCCCTTATCTCTCCCCATGAGCAGATAGCCACCCCTCTGACTTTGCTAAGACGACCAAGGCTGCACAGCAGAGCTTCCTAGTTCACCCTCCTCCACACTCCAAATGGGGGTCTTCACTCATAGCACAAAAGGGCCCATTGCTGACCTTGGAGTCAAGAAAACCCCGGTTCAGATCCTGCCCCAGACACTTCCCACCTGTGGGACCAATTTCTGGGTGTATTTCCTCAAGCAAAAATGGAGACAATAAGAAGACTTTTCTTATTCATTCATCACAGGGATCGATCAAGAAGTCATGCAGGGGGCATTGGGCAGGGGGCACCAGGCAGGAAGCATCAGGCAGGGGGCATTGGGCAGGAGCATTGGGCAGAGGGCACTGGGCAGGGGGCACCAGGCAGGAGGCATCGGGCAGGAGGCATTGGGCAGGGAGCATTGGGCAGAGGGCACTGGGCAGGGGGCACCAGGCAGGGGGCATCAGGCAGGGGGCACCGGGCACGGAGCACCAGGCAGGGGCCATTGGGCAGGTATCAGGAGCAGCAGCCAGAAGGACCAGGGTTTGAGTGCAGCACCCCCTGGCTGTGGCACCTGGAGGCAGCTGGGGTGAAGTACTTGCCCAAGGTCACACAACTGGTAGGTGTCTGAGACCAGCTTTGACCTCGGGTCCTCCTGACTCTGGGGCTGGTGCTCCAGCCACTGTACTACCAACCTGCCCCCACTCTCCCCCTTTCCAAGCTAACATGCGCCCTCCTTCCCTCCCACAAACTTCCATTGAGAAGTGCTATGTTGTGATTAACATGGAAGTCTGGTAGAGACCATAGTGGATTGCAGGCTGTCTTGGGAGGGGGAGAGAAAATGTAAAACTTATGGAAGCGAATGCGGAAAACTAAAAGTAAATCAATTAACTTTAAAAAAAAAGAACCACTCTGTTCAAAGCACCAGGCTCAGCTCCAGGGAAACAAAGACCCATCTCCCACCTCCATGCCTTTGCACGGGCTGTCCCAGGCCTGGACTTCTACCTCCTGTAATCCCAGGCATCACTTCAGTCCAACAGAATCTGTCTTTATTCCCCTCCCCCACCCCCATGCCCCAGCACACAGAGAGCCAAGGGCAGCCTCCCTTTTCAAATGGCCTTGAATCTGCTACCTGGTATTCATTCTGCCTCCCCAAAAGAAGGCAAGCTCTTTGAGGGCTGGGTCTGTTCCTGTCTTTTCTCCCTTGAAGCTCAGGGCCTGGTACACAGGGGTTTGTGGAACAGCCAAGGATTTGGGCTGAGGCATGGGGTGGGAGTGCTGGGGAGAGGCCTAATGTCATCGGTGACTTTATGTAAAGTTGTCTGGGAGCCGAGGTGCTGGGTGTGAGCACAGACACAGGCACAAAGCAGGAGGCCAAAGAGAGGAGCGGCCTGCACCGAGGGTCCCTGGGTCAACAGGCCTGGAGGGGATGGCCACAAATCTGCTGTGTGGAGTGTGGGCAGGTTCCCTCGGCTCTCCTGCTGAGGTGGCCTTGGTCAGAAGGGCACCCCACCCAGGCAGCCTCCACCTGCCAAGGTCAATATTGAACAGCTGTCCTCAGAGGAGGGTGGAAACAATGCCTCCGTCTCCCTGCCCAGGGAACTCCTAGGAGATAACTAGGGGCCCAGCCTAGTCTGGCTCCAAGAGGAACTGTCTCTGCTGTGGGCCAGGGTGGGGGAGGGAAGCGGGCAGCCAGACTTAGGCCTCTCCAACCTCCCAGCTGAGGACATGCACAGGTGTCCTAGGACTGCCAGCCAGGCTCTCGCTGCCCCTCTCCCCAGAGCCCTCTATGCCATCCAGACAGGTCAGAAGCCTCAAAGCCCATGGTCCCAAGGGCCAAAGTCCCCCTGCCTAGGCTGAGCACCCAAGTTCACTCCCACTCCCCAAGCAGGTGCTGACTGACCACAGAATACACCAGCAGCCCCTGTCCTACATCTCCCCAATGCCTGGGCATGGGGGAAGCAGGGATGGGGTCAGGATGTCCTCCCTAGCTCCAGGGCAAACTTGAGGCCCTGCTATCTGGCCCACTGGCAAACAGTTCTTTGAGGGCTTTTTAATGGGAAGTCACAAATGTTTGGGAGCCACCCTCTAACTCTGAGGGCAGTCCAGGGGCCAATCATTGGGCAGCTGCAAGGAGAGAACAAGGTAGCCCATAGGAAACTTCTGGGTCAAATATGACACGTTCTAAAAGCATCTATTTCCTTCCAATCCTGTGGCTCAACCACGGGACCAGTTGGAGGCAGACCCAGTCCTAAATGTTGCAGACGTAAAGGAGATGCGGCCCCTGACCTTGGGCAGCCAAAAATGGAGCCCAGCTTCTCTGAGCTGGTGGCTCCAAAGCCCAGTGTTAGGAGATGCACAGAGTGATCCTGGTGCCCTCCATCCCCTGCTGGGGAGAGCCCATCAGGGAAGCCCCTTGCACAGACTTCAGAGCATGAGTAGACATTCTGCAACCCAAACAAGGGACTTCACGAAGGCCTCCTTTCACCTGGGCCGCTCTTCTCTAGGGGGACTCAGCTCTTCCTATAATAGTACATCCAAGGGGACACAAGAAAAGAGTCCTGTCTGAAGCCGGCCTGGGGCCCTGCCTCAGCCTCTGCTCTTTCTTTTGGGAGGAAGGGATTAGGAGGACCAGCTATCCTGGTTCCAGCAGCCGACGGGGCCTCTAGCCAACCAAGCACCAATGCCCTGAGGAGCAAGAATGACCTTTGGAACCAGGCCAACAGTGGCCAAGACCGGGATTCATCCAGCAGGGGTAAAGCATTAAAGGGGAACCTGGTGGCACTAATGTGATGTGGGAATTACGTTAAGTCAGAGCTCTCTCCCCAGAGACTCCCCAGGCATGGGGGCGGGAGATTACACCCCTCGAGGTGTGGGGGAGAACACTTAAGCTTGTTCTTTCTTTAAAAGAAACATCCACCATAAAAGCTGAGGAGTGTGAACAAGTCACAAAGTCACTGGTGGCCAATGCACCCAGAATGGTGGCTTGGGCTGATGGCAGTAGAGAAGAGAGCCCCAATCCCACAGGGAGAAGTCAGTGTCCCATCCTGGCTCTGGGAGGCTCAGCCTCACCACCCTGGCCACAGAGTCAGACCCATGCCTATTCCAGGATGCCCTCCCTCTCTGTGAGCACAGGTAGGTTATCCAGCCTGCTGGAAGACCTCCAGGGATGGCAAAGGAAGCCTCAAGCTTGCCCTTACGCCCAGAGCCTTTGCTTGCCCCTGCCCTCCTCAGATCTGGCTCAGGGACCCTCTCCTCTTCCCCCAAGCCCCTCTTAGGCTTGCTAAGGGCAGAGGTTTGTCTTGGCTTGAATCTTCAGAACCCAAGTGCTTTTATTCTATGGGAGATAGATGGACAGTGGTAGAATGCTTCTTCAAGCTTACTACCAGCTTATTCCATTTTCTCCAGGTCAACTGGGCTCCCCAGGAAATCAGACCATTGTGGACACAGGCCAAATTGAGCACCTACTGTATGTCTAGCCCTGAGCTAGGCACTGTGGGGGGACATAAGAACAATGACAAGGTTCCCTCCCCCAGGAACAGTGGCTCCATGGTCGAAACTGAACCCCACCCAGAGAAAAGTCAGGAGACTAACAGAGCCCGGACTCAAAGCTCTTCCAAACAGGGAAGGAAAAGAGGAAAGAAGGAACAAGGCCAAGTTCTCCTGGGGCAGGAAGGGGGTGTCATGGAGCAACTTTCCCCACACTCAAAGCATGATTGTTATGGTCAAGAAAGCATGTGATTCCCATGAAAACATTTGTCACTGAGACATTGCTCTCAGAATCGCATCCAGGAAGGACCTACCCAAACTAGTCCCGGGAGGGGGACACAATGACTCCCGAGTCCTGGGCTCTCTGCACCCCCCAGGGATGGCCTCGGGCCCCCCACTAATGAGATCCAGCATCAATTCCAAGGGGCACAAGGATTGAGGCCACCTGGGGGGGGGCATCTACAGTCCTCCCAGCAGGGATCCATGGAACCTTCCCAGCAGAGGGAGGTCCTTAAGAGACAGGCTGGAATGACTAACAAGGGGAAGCCTGTAATTAGCACATCACTTTATGAATGGGAGCTTTAAAGTGCTGGAAAATCTGTCTCTCCCTGTACCCATTGACTCTGCCCAGAAAACTCACGTCCAGACTGGCCTCTGGGTCCCTGGGTCAATCAGAGTCATATTCTGAGAGGTGACTGGTCTCCAACCACAGCAGCCCCCCACCCCGAGCTTTCACAAGGACCCATGACCAGATGCCAAAGCTAGCCCTGACATTGCCCTGCTCCTCTCGCTGAGCCTTTCAGGGCAGGCTGTGGGGAGCTCACCAGCCTTAGTGCCTTGGGCACAAGCTGGTCAGATTGGAGCTGTTCATCTCTGAGGAGCTCGCCCTCCCTAATCCCTGTCCCATCACAGCAGAGGGCAGAGAGAAGCCACAGACCTCACTTTCTGTGGGTGCCAAGGAACGGCCACCCACCTAAAAGTTGGGACAGACTGGCCGCCAGGCAGAAGGCCCATGGGGCCGGCTCCCACCTCCCTCCTCCAGCTTCCTTTGATGGAAGCTGCTCCCCCCTCTCAAAGACCGCCAACCCTCCATCTAAGGAAAGCAGCCGCCCCAGCCCAGAGAAGGTGGGTGTGTTGGGGGGAGGGGCTTCCAGGCCACACTAAGCCAATCAGTCACTTCCACAAGTTTTTGCTGGGCACCTGCCTGAGTACTGACCCCAAGGAGCTGCTGCTGTCACGCACTTGTGTCTGACTCCATGACCCCATTTGGGGTTTTCTTGGCAGAGATGCTGGACTGTTTTCCTTTCCTTCTCCAGCTCATTTTACAGATGGGAAAACGGAGGCAAACGGAGTTAAGCAGTTTGCCCAGGTCACACAGCTACGAAGTGTCCAAGGTCGGACTTGGATTCAAGTCCTCCTGACCCCGGGGCTGGCGGCCAGCTGCCCCCCAAGGGCCTGGACACACCCTTTGCAGGTGCACCCTAACTCAAAGCAAGGCTGAAGAGCTGGAACCAGAGCCAGACAAGAAAGGAGGAAGGAGAGGCGGCGGGCAGGGCAGGGCAGGGCCAGTGGGCCACCTCAGACACTTACCCGGCACACAGACATCTGGTTGGTGGTCAGAGTCCCCGTCTTGTCGGAGCAGATGACTGAGGTGCAGCCCAGGGTCTCCACAGAGGGGAGGCTGCGCACAATGGCGTTTTTCTTGGCCATGCGCCGCGTGCCCAGTGCCAGGCAGGTGGTGATGACGGCGGGGAGCCCCTCGGGGATGGCAGCCACGGCCAAGGCCACGGCAATTTTGAAGTAGTAGATGGCTCCACGGAACCAGGAGCCGCCATGGACGGGGTCGCTGAAGTGGCTGATGTTGATGGCCCAGACGGCCACGCAGATCATGGAGATGACTTTGGACAGCTGCTGGCTGAACTCATCCAGCTTGTGCTGCAGCGGGGTCTTCTCGGGCTCCGTGGCCACCATCTGATTGCGGATCTTTCCAATCTCTGTGTAGACCCCGGTGGCGACGACCACGCCCACGGCCCTGCCCGAAGCGATGTTGGTGCCCTGGAAGCCAGAAGCACTCGGTGACTGGCAGGGAGAGGCCCTGCCTCCCCTGAGGGCCCACTCCTTGGGAGACAGCAGGCGCTGCCTCCTGGCCCCGCTGCCTCCAGGGGCAGAGGGAGCTGGCTGGAATGATGGCACAGTTCCCCCAGGGAGGACCCCAGATTCTGAGTCTGGGTGTCTACTAGGGGAGCTGGAGTGGGGCCTCTGATTCCTGGCCCCCCCTGCACAGTCCGGGTCATGAGGCAGGACTGAGGGGCACCAGGAAGAGAAGAGCTAGCTCTGCATAATGTGGCTACACAAGGTTCTCCCAGCCTAAGCAGACACAGGGTCATGGCCCCTGCTCAAGTCTGGGCTCTGGCAGGCCACCCAAAAGGCACCTCAGCTACCAGGGCCAAGAGGGCCAAGACATCTATCCCAGCCCCATCACTTCACAGGGGAGGAAACTGAGGAAGCCTAGAGGAAGGCAGACCCTTGGACAAGACCCCAAAGGGAGTGACCAAGATGGGATCAGAGACCTGAGGTTCTCCATCTTCCAGCCTCATGTAGACTGGGACTCTCCCCCATAGCACACGTCAGTAGTGGTCAGGGGCCAGAGGGAGTAGCTCTGAGCCCTCAGCTCTGCCTTTCCCAGGTCAGACATCCTTGGTGCTAGCTAAGAGCTGAGCTCTTGTCAGAGCACATGAGGGGACTTTCAGAGGCTCCCCTCACATTGGACAGAGGCCCAGCCTTTCAGAGCCTTGGCTCCTTTATCTGCACAGTCAGGACCCTGCCACATGCTCTCTTGGGAGAGGAGTGCTTAGTGCTGAAGGCTGGGGAGCCCACCCTGAGCCTCACTCAGCCTGGGCCTGGGGGGGGGGGGGGGCGGAGTTGGCCAGACAGTGAATATTCTGACTAACGCACCACGTGCTGGTGAGCCCTGGAGCCCAGCCCTCCCTCCCTCACTGGGGCAGGGTCTTGGCTGAAGTCGGGGAGCTCTGTTTCTGGAAGCTTCCTCCAACCCCCACCCTTCCCAGAGCCCCAAGAAGGACCACAGACGCAGACTCACTGAGAACAGCATGTTCTTCTTGTCCTGGTTCACAGCCCGGGGATCAGGGACGGGGTCGGTGTGCTTGATCACAGACATGGATTCACCTGTGCACGTGTACATACACATACACACACACACACACACACACACACACACACACCAAACTTCTGAAGCCTTCTAGGACAACTCTACACCACCCACTGCCCAAATTGCCACCAGGGACTGCTGGCAGGAGGTGTGCAGAGCCTGGAGGTAACTCCTGGGGGACTCAGTTTCCCTACTTGTTCAGTGAGGGGCTCTGCGTCTGACCTCTCCTCTGCTGTCCACCTTGTGTCCCTTCCTCACCCCTCTCTGCCCAGTAGAATGCCAGGCAGGAGCCTCTTCTTTGGAAGAGAAAGCCACATAGAAGTCTCTGAAAGGCTGCCCCATGAAGAAGGGACGAGACTCACTGGCTTGGTCTTGGAGGGGAAAATGAGGGGTGAGGGAGTACAGGAACAGACTCAGGCCCAGAGTGGCCTGGCCAGCAAGGGAAGCAGTCAGCTCCCTGTTCCCGGGAGGCTGAATGGCCTCTGGAGTCGATGATGCCCCTGAGAGGATCCTTGGTCGGGTGCAGCTCGCACTCCAAGCCCCTGAGGTCCCACCAGCTCTGAGGTGTTGGGATCACTCATCTCTCTGCCCCCAGTGGCCAGCTCAGCTCTCGGTCACAACAGGCACTTATTCAGCGCTATTCCACAGAGCAGGAGTGTCCTGATGCTCAGAGGCCAGACTCCGGGGGCCACTGTCACATGGTTCTTAGAACCCCCAGTCCTGCCCCTTCTGATCTTCCTCCTCCTGACTGTGATGGCCCCTCAGGCCCAGGCCACCTGCAGCCTGTCAGCAGAGGCCAGCAGCCCCCAGCCTCAGACCAGGGGTCCCTGGGGTCACTCTGGGGAGCCTTCCTGGCCCTAGCTTCCTGTCTGGACTTGCCCTAGGTAAGAGGAGCTGCATCTGAGATGGAGAACTCAGGAGGATGTCGCTGAAAACATCCTAGAGCTCACCTGGTCCAGCTCCGAGGCCCAGATGGGTTTCCCTCGCCTAAGTCTTACAGCCAGACTTGCACCCAGATCTTGGCAGAGGCAAGACAATAGCTCTGAGTCCCAGCACAGTCTGGAAATGTGCCTGACCCCTCTGCCCAGCTCGGACTGCTCCTCTCATCATGCCCCCCACCTGAGGCCCTGCTTCAGAGGGCGTTTCTGCAGTCCTGGTGACGGTGGGGTGGGGGGGCACAGCAGGATCCAAACAGGGTGTCCCCCCACGACCCTCCTTGGAGGCTTGATACCCCTCCCGCAGCTGTTCCCCTTGGCCCCTTTGCCTAACCACAGCGGCCATAGTCAGTAGCCAAGCAGTCCTGGGCCTGGGAGGTCAGAGGAGGACATCTCAGACCCTCCAAGGAGGCTGCTGGGACCTCTGGGTCCCTGCTCCATTCCGCTTGGTCACCTCCAGTGGGGCAGCCTGCTTTCCCAATTCACAGGGGAGCAGCTCCAGGAAGGCTCCTTCCTTGGGAGAGGACACAGTCCCACCTCTCTGGTCTCTCACTGCCTGGGCTGCCCTCCCAGAATGAGACCCCAGCCAGTGCCCCTGGCTCAGCCCCAGGCCTGCCTTCCATCCCACAAAGGAGTGGGTAACTGGAGATGGATCTGACTGGAAACCAAGCCCCAAGCCAGGGCCCACGTGGCCTGTGACTGATAGAAAAGGGCATCTGAGCTCACCCCAGGAAGTGTTCACCTCCTGCCCCCCAGCTCCAGGCCACAACCTCACCTGTCAGGATGGACTGGTCAACTCTCAGGGTGGTAGATTTGATCTCTATGAGGCGAATATCAGCTGGCACCTTGTCACCCACTGGGGAGGAGAGAGAGCGAGAGAAGAGCCTTGGTCAGGGAGGGATGCCCCCACTGCTCCACAAGGCCTTTCAGGCCCACCCTCCCTCTGGGTCAACAGGACTGGGTGGCAGGAGCCCTGGACCCTCCCCTGAACCCTGCCCCCCACTCTGAATGTCCCTGGCTAGGTCTCTTCCTCCCGCCCCCGGGGCCTTCTCTGCTCTTCTGTAAGATGGGGAGAAAGGGGCTGAGACTACGTGGCCTTGTGGCCCGGACTCTGGCAGCTGGTGTGCCCTGAGACAAGGCCACACTTCTAAAGGAAGTATTCCCTCACTCCCTGGGCTCAGGGGCAGCCCACAGGGCCTCACAGCTCCATTCTGGCTCTAGATGGGGGTCCCGTGACTAGCTAGAAAGAGAATTGATGGGAGTCAGAGCCTGGCTGCTTACTATGTGTCCTGCCAGGTCCCTGCCTCCCTTTGGGCTGTGGCTACCGGCTCTTAAAAGAGGGCTGTCCGCATGGAACCCAGGGAAGCAGAGGAGGCTCTGGGGAAAGCTGGCCTGCCAGCCTCTGGTTCATGTGGACAGTGTGGAAGGCCACTCCCCGCTCCCAGGCCCCCCGACATCACAGGGCCACCAGGCCAGGTTATGGGGTGGATGACCACTGTGCACCTTGGCCCTGTGCTCACTCCTGGGACACCAAAACACTCTGGTGGGCTGGGAGCCTTTCAATGTACACAATCCCTCCAATGATGCTGATTGCAGCCAATTCTGGGCCAACCAGTTGCCCACTATAGCCCTTAGGGGAAGATGCCCAATCTACAGGAAAGGGTCACACAAGGTGGAAAGTAAGTGATGGGGGCAAGGGAACAGGGACTGAGGGCTCCCGAAAACTCCCAGGAGACTTGTACCCTCTACCATAGCCCCAACAAGAGGCCAGCCAGCTTCTGCTTGGACACTCCCAGGGGTGGGGAGCTCACCCCCTAGCAAACATTCCACCTCCCTTGAGAAAGCAGTTTCTCTGCTGCTCAGCAGCAGCTTCTTCTCTAGGCTCCTGGGCCTGTCCCCTGCCCCTCAGCCTTGGAATTCTGCCCTCCAGCAGAGATGCTCTGGGTGGAACCCCCGGGGCCACCACTGTTATGACAGTTATGTCTGGGCTGCCTGCTCAGCCCCGACTCCCCAGAAGCTGCCCTGAGCATCACAGTGAAGCACCAGCTACACTTCTTAGGAAGAAGTAACATGCCCTCTTCCTTCCCTTAGTGTCCCCATGGGCAGAGGATGGGTAGCAGCAGGGAAGGGACTCTGGCCCCCTGGCAGCACTGGCAGCAGCACTCTCGCTTCTGGGCTTCCTGTAGCAGGGGCAGGAGAGCGGGAAGGGCTGTGGTGGTGACGGCCCCGGGGGCTGTGGCTGTGGTGATGGGGAAGGCTCTGGTTGCTGTCAGTCATGTCTAACACTCCAAGACCCCATTTGGGGGGATTTTTTGGCAGATACTGGAGGGGTTTGCCGTTTCCTTCTCCAGCTCATTTTACATATGAGGAAACTGAGGCAAGCAGGGTGAAGTGACCTGCCCAGGGTCACACAGCTAGTCAGTATCTGAGGCCAGATTTGAACTCAGGAAGATGAGTCTTCCTGATTCCAAGACCAGCACTCCATCCATAGGAGCCCAAAAAGGAGAAGTTTTTAACGCCAAACGGAGGAGTCTGTGTCTCATCCTCGGTATGACCCACTTGAGCTTCCCTAGTAAGGGAATGACCGTCAAAATCTCACTTTCGGGATCTCCATTTGGCCACTGCATGGGGGATGGACTGGAGAGCCTAGGACCAGAGGGGACAAGGAAGAGCCTACAAAAAGGTCCAGGTGAAAGGAGATGAGGCCTGAAGGAGGCTGAGCCCTCAAGAGATCTTGGGAGAGTGGGGAGGCCAAGACCGAGCATGGCGAGCACAGCGGGGAGAGAGCAGGGGGAGGCAAGAACGGGGTCTGGGAGTCTGGCGGGCTCTCAGCAGGAATAATCAGGGACATTGGGAAGAGGGGAGGGCTGGAGGGATATGGGGAGTCTGAGATAGCTCGAAGAGAGTGGGTTTGGCATTCTGTGCAGAGAGTCTGGAGCTTTCGAGATGGCGGAGAGCAGGCCAGACCAATCTGGGGCTCACTCTGCTAGAGATGGGCTTGAAGCCACAAGAGCTGCTGAGAAATGGTACAGAGGAGAGAGGGCTCAAGACTGAGGCTCCAGGGCTACCCACTCTAAGGCCAGGCGGGAGACCCAGATTCAAAACCTCTCGCTCCATCCCCGCCTCCATCCCTGCCCCCCACCACCATCCCCACCTCCCCACCTCCATCCCTGCCCCCCACCCCACCGACCCACCTCCCCACCTCCATTCCTGCCTCCCCACCTCCCTACCTCCATCCTGACCCCCAGGGCCATCCCCACCTCCATCCCTGCCCCCCACCACCATCCCCACCTCCATCCCATGCATGCGGATTCTGGCCCCAGGCTCTACATGAGAAAGTCAAGAGTGCCCAGCTTGGAGCAAGAATCCTGTCTGTGAACCCCCTGGACCCGCTGCCTCTGGGAGAAGCAGGAAAGAGCACAGCAGACCGTGGTGCTGCCAGGGCCTCCAGCAGGGGTGGCAGGAGGTTGGCTCTGAGAGACCACAGGTGCCAAAAAAGGGGGTGGAGATCAGAGAGTAAAGGAGAGAGATTTATAGCCAAAAAGTGCTGAAGAGGAAACTGAGGCAGCGCAGACTGAGAAGCATTGGCCTCAGAGACGGGCTGGGTAAGAGCTCAGAGGCGGGGCTGCCCCAGCACCACCCCCCCCAGCTCCAGCCAAAACTCTTACTCCCCAGCGCCCTTGACCATGAATAGGAATCAGAAATGAAGGGGGCAGCCTGGGGAAGGGACGGGGGAGGGGCGGTGTTTTCCTTTTTTCAGACATGAACAGCGCTGTTCAGGTCACGACTTGGGGCCTCAGCGACGTCAAGTGAGTGGAAAATGTGAGGCGGGCCGCAGATCCGGGAAGGAGAACCAGCCAGAGGAAACCTTTCCCTGAAGCTCATTGTCAGAGAGGTAACAACCCTCAACCCGCTGGGCTGTCGCCATAGCAAAGCCCCGGGCCCCCACCACCACATTCCCATCAATCACTCTGTGGGTCTTGGGCGGCTTCTCTTGGGAGAGGCATCACACCTGGGTTGGGGCACAGCTGAGGGAGGGGGAGGTAAGATGCCCTCCTCTTGTGGTGCCCACCCCAGCCCAGGGAGCTCTGCCCACTGTCCTGGGACACCTTCTCTGGGAGGAGACATCAGGCCTGGCTTTGAGGGAGTCAGGGAGGGGTTCAGGACGTAGTGCCAGGGGCAGGTCTAAGAATTCCTCCTTCAGCCCAGACCCCCCTACCCACTGCTGACTGTGCCAGTACCCCATTCAGGGCCCCTCAGGGGGGTCAGACACTATATTGGCAGATGGGCTCCAGGTTGCAGGGCCCAGAGAGGGCCAAGCTCAGATAGGTCTCAGAAGCACCCAGAGTGGCCTCAGGTCCAAAGCCAGCACTGGTGCCCACCCCTGGTGGTGCCCACCCTGTCACTTGGCTGGGGCCAAGATTGCAGATCTACATCAGTCTCCTCCAGGACCAGACCCAAAGGTCAGGAGGCCACCCTTGGCCAGGACAAGTACCGGCTACCTCCGCCCTTCCAGGACCATCCAGGGTATCAGCCCCAGAACATGCGACTTCCCAGTGGGCCTCTCATGGCCCTGGAGCTGTGTAAGAGCCCCTCTGGACCATTCAGGAAAGGGCACTTTTACCTGGCCCACAACCATTAATGAGAGAGGCCAGACGTCCCAATACGTGGCTGACAAGGCTTGTCCAGCCACTTGCTGGCTGTGGGATTCTGAGCCCTACTGTCCATATCTGCAAAGTGGGAGCATGGAGGGCAGGACACTTGCCTCACTGCAACTGGGGAGTGGGAGTGGCACTCAGTGATCAAAGGTCCCTGGAGCTTTCCCCAAAGTCCTCTGGGAAGGGGAAGGGGGGAATGGACAGCTCCTTCTTGGGGTGCCCAGAGGGTAGATGGCCCCATGGGGCAGGCAACTCCAAACCATGACCCGCCCCGCCTCACCCCTCCCCACAGGCCTCCCAGACCCAGACAGGATGGTCATGTAGCATCCCAATCTGAGGAAGGCCAAGAGGCTCACAAACCATCCACACGGTGAGAGTTCCTCCCCCACCTCCACCTGACTTTCTAAGGTCAGAAAGATGGTCCCTGCCTGCCCTGTCCTCTGCCAAGGGCAGCAAGGACACTTCTTGGAGGCTGGGGGACGGCCTTCTCGACCCCTGGCCTTCAAATAATCCAGAGCAATGCAGGGGGCCATACAGCTCCAGGGTCCAGTCACGGGCCCCCAGGTTCTCAGTCAGCTTCCTCCCACTGCCCATTCCCCGGGACTTCCTCCTTTGGACCCCAGGCTCAGGGCTTCCCTCCCCCAGCTCCTGCAGCCTCTAGCTGACAGGATCTTCCTGCTGTGGGAGGTTTTAGGAAGATGAGGGGGAGCTTCCCCCCACCCTGGAGAACCCTGGCAGGTCAGGCAGCTGCCCCAGCTGGCCTCAGGGCCACAGGGTTCTTGACCCAGGGTCCAAGACTAAGAACTAGTATATCTTCACAGGGGCTGAGATGGGCCCCATGGGCTACATTGAGGGACAAACCAGGACATGCTTTCTCAAAAGGAAAGTCTGTAGGGATTCCGTGGTCCATGCAACAGTTTTGAGACCCTCGGCAGAATAAAGAGCTGCCAGAGCAGGGTGTGAGAACCCTACGTCATCCCACCCCTGCCACCTGCTGTCTCGCTTAGGACACCAGGGCCAGGAGTGCTGGGGCCCAAGGCTCAGCCCTGGAGGGCATGGGGCATCCTCAGGACCTGTAAGCCTCACTTACTGAGAGGAGCAATGGAGTCAGGCCTCCCCCAGCCCGGCTGTCCTCTGACAAGTGGGCACTCACACATACATGCACACCTGTGTGTTCAGACATGTGTGCGCTCATGCACATGTGTGTGGACTGCATTGTGTGTGCACTCACACATGTGTGCACTGTACTCACTCGTGCACATGTGGCCCTTGATCCGTACCTGCCACTTCTACGATGTCTCCGGGGACAATATCCCGAGCCCGGATCCTCTGCACACCCTTGCGGTCCATGCGGATGACCTTTCCCATCTCTGGCTCATATTCCTTCAAGGCCTCGATAGCACTCTCTGCGTTTCTCTCCTGCCAGCACAGGTAGATTCTGGTCAGGACCCCAGTATGGGGAGGGGAATGGGGAGTGGGGTCAGCCCCTCTGAGCAGGGGTTCTGGAAAGGCTACAGAATGGGGAGGGGGCACACTGGCTGCTCCAGTCTCAGCTGGGGGCAGCACTCCAGGACAAAGGCCACCAACATCTCCGAATTCTCTGGGGGGGCATGGCATCAGCTCAGCTGGGTCTGGATAGTTCAGAGAGCCCAGGGCCCAAGGAGACTGAGCTAGGACGGAGGGCTCCTGTGCCAGCAGACCTTCCTCATGTCAAGGGGCCACCCTAGAATCCCCAGGGCCGCCTGTTCTTGAGGTCAGTCCCATCCGGCCGATCCAATCAGCCTTGGAGGGACATCAGCACAGGCTGGAGCCCAAACACAGTGGGATGGATCAACCAGGGTCTGTGGGGACAGAGAGAGGCCTCCTCCTTTCCAGACCCCACAGAGACGTCTGACCAGACTGCTGCCAGTCCCGAGGGCAAAGCCCTCTGCCACCATGGCCCTTACCCACCTGCCACACCCCCACAATGGCATTGGCGATGAGAATGAGAATGATCACCATTGGCTCAACAAAAGCCGTCACTGTCTCCTCGCCCTCCTCAAACCAGGCCAGGATCTGCAAAGGAAGAAGCAGATACATGCACACATGAACAAAGCCAAAACCTGCCTGGGCTGAGAGCCCCCATCACTGCAGGGCTGGGCGTGGGGGCCAGGGGGAGGAGGAACTAGAGCCCAGAGGAATTCAATGAAGGCAAATTATAGGCAGGCTGGGAGTCAAACCCAAATGTTCTGACTCCACTGCCTTATCCTGCCACCAGGTAAGGGATGACGACTCAGGGATACCTCAGGCCTTGACTAGATACAAACAGATGCCTGTGGAGTCAGGGAAAGGGACAGGAAGAGAGCTCCCCAGGCCAGGTGGCCAGGTGGCCAGGTGGCCAGGCAGCCAGGAAGCTGGGTGTGACCACCAGGTGGGGAGGGAATGCCCTGAATCCCTGCATTTGCTATTGGCATTTCACAAAGACAATAGTGCAGGGGGTGGAGGAGGGCGTGCCAGTCCTGCCTGGCACATTTTCCATATATGCCCCATAAAGTACAGGGTAAACATGGACCACAGAGCTGGGGGCCTCAAAGGTCAGCCAGTCACCCCCTCATTTAACAGATGAGGGAGCTGACATTCAGAGAAGAGAAATAACTTGTCCAAAGTGACACAGGATTAAATGACAACCTGGATGCAAACTCAGGTCCTATGACTACAAGTTTAACCATATCTTTATTCACACAGACACGGACACAGACCCAGACATCAACCAATCGATAAACATTTATTAATGACCCACTATGTGCCAGGCACTGCGTTAAGTGTTGAGGATACAAAAAGAGGCAAAAGATAGTTCTTTCCCTCAAGGAGCTTGCAATCTAATCAAGGAAACAACATGCAAACAAATAGATACAAAGCAAGTGATATATTACAGGATAAATAGGAAATAATTAACAGAGGAAAGGTACAGGCATTAAAAGGGGTTGAGACACAGACATGGAGGCAGACATGGAGGCAGACACAGACACTGACACAAACACAGACACAGATACACAGACACAGACACAAACACAGACAC
>NW_027185759.1:977868-982611 GCF_028583685.1 Petaurus breviceps papuanus | reverse complement strand
ACAGAGACACAGACACTAACACAGACAGTGACAAAAATCAGCACAGATACAAATTCAGACACAGACATGGACATAGATAACAGCACAGACATTGACAAAGACCAGCACAGACACAGAGACACAGACATTGACACAGACACAGACACCAACACAGATTCAGACACAGACTTGACATAGACACAGATACAAACAGACATACAGATAGACACAAACACCATCACAGACCTATGGACAGACAGACACCAACAGAGACACAGACAGGCACATTCATGTGGTCACAGCACCAGGCTGGGGACAAAGACATTCTCAAGAGCTCTCCCTCCTTGGGCATTATCCCTGAGGGGGACACAGACACAGGGCTCTCCTCAGTCTCCCTGCCTGCCTTCTTGGAACTCTCCACTTTATTCTCTCCTCTGTATCAGTATATCAAGCTATGTCTCTTCTATGATGCCCAACTCTGTGTTGGGCCTAGTGGGGGGTGCCACAGTCCCTGCTTCAAGGAGATCACAGTCCATTTGGAGAGGCAAGACACAGACACTAAATAATAAAAAGCCAGCTGTGGGTCCATTTGCTCACACGGTATTTCACAGGACCCTAGACCCTAGGTTAAAGCTGAAAGGGACCCCAGAGGTCCCAGTCTAACCCCTTCATTTTTCAGATGAGGAAACTGAGGCTTCCAAGAGGTCCAGGGCCTCACCTGAGGTCATACAGACAGTAAGTGGCAGAGCCAGGATTTGAAACCAGTTCTTTGGACCCCCAACTTAGTGCTCTTCCCACAAGACAGCAGAGGAGGCCATGGAATGGGGAGAGCCTGTGGAGATGGTGCCAGGGCTAGAAGGCCAATCAAGGGTCACGTCAGTGAAAACAGAGGCAGGAGCTCAGGCTCAGGCATGATACCAATCGCCCCCTCCCTTCCCCCCACAGCAGTGACTGACTCCTGATACCTTTGGGGCCGGTCTGGCCAGGGAGCAACATTGGGAACAGAGCCCAAGTCAGGGAGAGGGAGGATGCCCTGCTGTGGGGCGAGCGTGCTCAGCAAGCTTTACTGCACCAGGTGCTGAGGCTATAACGGCAGAGTGAGGCCATCCCTGCCCACCGGAGTTTGCAGTACATCCATAGACATTCATTAAGCACCTGCCTTGTGCCAGACTCTGGACCAAGCACTGGGGACAGGCCCTGCCCTCAAGGAGCTCATAGTCAAATTGAGCAAATAACACAGAGAAAACCAAATATAAAGGAAAGTAACTGGCACGGGGGAGGGGGAGGGAGAGGGAGAGGGGTGAGCTTCAGGAAGAAGGCACTGAAGAGCTTTACAGGAAGATGGAGCTTCTAAGAGGCAGAGGGGAGGAGGGAGGGCACCCCAGGCACATGGCACAGCAAAGGCAAAGGCACTGAGACAGGAGATGTCCCATGGAAGGTCAAATGAGAGACTGTTTGTAAAGCACTTAACACAGCGTCTGCACATAGTAAGCACTTCATAAAAACTTGTTCAGAGGAAGTAAAAAAGCAGCAGCAACAAATTTAGTTAGACTGGTGAGTGATGTGCAATACAGTCAGGGAGCTCTTCTGGAGCCCCATGGTGAAGGAATTAATATCTGATCCTGAGGCAATAGGGAGCCAGGGAGCTTAAAGAGTGGGGGAGGAAATCCCTGTGCATCCGTGGGGAGGGTTGGAGGGCACAGGGTTGTGCCTGTGAGCATGGAGAGAAGGGCATATGCTTAGTGACTGGCCCAGAGGCTGGGGCAAGGGGGCAGGGACCAGAGCCAGAAGCCTGGTGCTGCTTGGAAGGACAGGGGCCCCCAAAGCCCCTTTCTTCTGTGGGCTAGAGAGATTGGAAATGATCAGGGCTACAGCAACATCCTCCATCCACAAGGTTAAAGGCCGTCAGCTGCTGGGTCTGGGACCCCACAGCAAAGCAGCAGTGGGAGGGGCAGGGCTAGAGGGGAGGGGAGGGGCATTTGCATCTCTTTGCCTGTTAACTGGCCTTGTTTGCCTGGGACTTGGGCTTCTGCACAATCTGCCACCCAGAGCTTTCTTATTCCTCTGGAACATGACCTGCCCCACCCTCCAGAGAGCCTCTTATTTCCCAGGCAAATGGACTGTTTCTGCCTGTCCCCAGAGCTCCCACACCTGGCCAGGTTGATGGCAGATGCCCATGCTAACGCGGGGGGGGGGGGGAGAAGCAGAGAGGTGACTGCCAATGTCTGACACATAAGCGCTCCCTGATTGACAGCTTGCAGGGAGAGGTCATGGGGGGACATCAGAAGGCTTGGGAGCCCGGGAGCCCATCGTCTGGGGGAGGGTCCGCCCAAGCTGGCCTACAGAGCACCCCAACCTTCCTCAGCCCTGGAAACAGGGCCCAGGACCAGTCTAGGATTTCCTCTACAATACCAAGGAAGGCAGGAGAGGGGAGAGTCAGGGAGGCCAGGCAGCAGCGGGGCGGGGCAGAGTTGAGAGGGCAATGCTTTGGCTTGGCCACTCACTTGCATGGCCCGGCCCTAGGAGGGGGCCCTCTGACTCCCAGGAAATGCATCCAGCAATCCCTCCCCGACCCAGCCCAGTGGCCATACTCACAAAGGACACGAAAGCAGCCAGCAGGAGGATGCGGACCAGGAGGTCCTCGAACTGCTCCAGGACCAGCTCCCACAGGGACTTCCCTGCAGAGAGAAGGGACCCGAGTCCAAATGCCACCTGGACAGCCCCTCCTGCCCAGGGCTGCCAGGCCGAGTTTCTCCCCAGGGCTCCCTCAGGCCTGCCGCCAGCCCCAACACACAGGGCCATTGGATGTCTGTTTCTAAAGCATTAGAGTCCTGGACCAGAGTAGGGAAGAGCCGAGTTCCAGTACCGCCCCCAGTACTCAGTAGCTTTGTGGCCCTGTTAGCCCGTCTCAGCCTAAGCTTCCTTCCTATAAATGGGGCTGCCAATAGCTCTGCCTCCTAGGCCTAGGGTGAGGCCGCGGGTCAGCATCCTACGGAGCTCAGGGAATGGGCATGGCCATTCTGCTCAGATTATGATTGCAGGGCTAGTGATGCTCTGGCTTCTGACCTGATCCCTCAGTCCTGCTCCCTTCTGATAAAGCCAAACCCGCAGTGTAGACCCCACCTCTCCTCTCTGAAGAGGAGGGAGGTGTTTCATCATCAGGTCTCCAGAGCTAAGACCTACTACAGCAACTTCCTGAGGAGTCGAGGCTGGCCCAAGCCCAGGGCCCTCTTGCATCCCTGATCACAGTGACCTGCCCCCCCTCCCCCCAACCCTGGCCAAGGCCGGGATTAGGAAGGCTTGGAGAGGTGAAAGCCCCTCTCCATAGCAAGTCAGCCAAACCTCTGTGGGAGGGGGTAGATGAGATGTCCAGGCCAAGGCCAGGGAAGGGCCCCACAAGGCACCAGGTCGGGCTCCCCAGGACCTGCCCATGGCTGTGCCCCCCAGGGCTCCCCAGGACCTTCCCATGGACGTGCCCCCCCAGGGTTCTCCAGGCTGGGCTCCCCAGAACCTGCCCATGGCCGTGCCCCCTCAGGACTTCCCAGGACCTGCCCATGGCCTGCCCCCCCAGGGCTCCCCAGGACTTGCCCATGGCCGTGCCCCTTCAGGGCTCCCCAGGACCTGCCTGTGGCCGTGTCCCCCCCAGGGCTCCCCAGGGCCTGTCCATGACCATGCCCCCAGGGTTCCCAGGACCTGCCTATAGCTGTGCCCCCCCCCCCAAGGCTCCCATTCCCACTGGGTCAGGGATGGACATCTGAGTTCACAGAGAACCTTTGGTTCTACTTACGCACCTTCCTCAGCTGGGAGTTCTGGGGGTTTTCAGCCGAGGTGCAGGAAGGAAACCGGCAAAGAGAAGAGATGAATGTTAGTGAGCAAGGCAGTGAGGGAGAGGCGCGGTCAGCCCTGCCCTCTGCAGCTTCCAGGTAGGTGCCCCCATCACCATGAGGGAAGCCTAGGAGAAAGGCAGCAGGCTGCTAGGGGGCGCCACACTCACAGAGTAGGAAGCCCTGAGTTCAAATCTCACCCCTGGTGTTTACAAGCTGTGGGACTATGGGTTAGTCACTTCCCTCCTCTCTGTCTCAGTTTCCTTATCTGTGAAATGGGTATCATGACAGCACCTGCCTTGTAGAGTCAGGCTTATGAAGGGCCTGCATACAGCAGGCATTTAATAAATTTCTTCCTATGGAAGACAAAAAGGGAGGAACCACCTTGGAGGGGCAATCTGGGGCAGCTTCATGGGGGTAGTGGCCTGGGAGCAGCCCTTGGAAGGAGAAGTGTCTCCTCTCCACAAGGGTCACAGACTTCCCACCTGTCCCCCCTGCCACCCTCCCCCAGGCACAGAAAGGGGCCCCTTGTCAAGACACTCCTGCTATGAAAGAAAATCAAAATAACACATCTCTTAAAACATTCAAAATCTCCAACTCCAGAGAATGAAAAGCTTTTCAAATGCATTGCAGTGGGAGAAGAAAGCCTTGAGTGGGGGCCCCCAGTGCCCTCCAGGCCAAGCTTTCTGCCCCTCCCTGTGTTCAAAGGTCATCCGCTGACCACTCCATTAGAAACAAGGAGTATTTCTACCTAACTCTCTGGGCACTGTGGGCAGGGGCCAACAAGGAAGGAAATGCCCTCTAGAGTCATGGCAAGGGCCCCATGTGCCCTGAGAGCATCACAGTTCCCAGAAGAGCTGGACCTGACAAAGCAGTTTCTGGACTTACCAGAGCTTGGTCTTGTGGACTATCGAATCCGATAGTCCACATCCCCCCCCCC
>NW_027185759.1:971942-977768 GCF_028583685.1 Petaurus breviceps papuanus | reverse complement strand
TTCCCTACAGAGCAAAGATGCACCTGGCCTTAACTGTCAAAGAAGTAGAGAAAGCAGCAGGGTTGGGGCCCAGCCGCCACTGACTGCTCACAATGACCAGCTGGCTACAGCAGACCCCGGTGGGAGGGACTCTCCTTCATGTTTGGAGGCCAAGAGGCATCTATCCCGAGCATTCAGAAATACCAAGGTAGGACTTTCCCCTTGCTGGGAATGACAAGGCACAGACAGCAGACCAGCAAATGAGGCGGGCACTGCATGGATAGAGGACGTGAGTGCCTTCACCCTGGACCAGAGCTAACTACATTCCAGAACGAGAAACAGGCCTCGCCAGGCCCCAGCTTTGCCAAGCACACTCTGGGCTCCACGGTGCTTAGCAACACTTGGTCAGCCATTGTAGGGTGATCCTAAGCAATCCCTTTACCTCTAAGCCTGGATTGAATGAAATAGGAAAAGGGGAAAAGACAGAGACCCCAGGACTGCCCACAACCTCCTCCTGAAACAGGGCGTCTTGGCCAAATGGGGGACAAACTCCAGGCTGTGTCTCAGATCCCGAGGGAAGGAGATGCCGGGCCCACACAGAGCCCTTTGTGACTCGGGCAGCAGATCTGCAAGGTGCAAACCGGCCCAAACAGCCATTGTGATCAAGGCCTTGCCCCACAGGCTTTTACAGAAAAGTGGGAAAACACCTCAGGGCCTGCCCATGGGAGTTGCTGCAGCAGCTGATGCCACCTTAAGGGCCCCTTGGGAAAGGGGAAGCCAACCACACTCCTAAGGACAGGGGTCTACACCAAGGTGGCAGAAGGAACTTGCAAAGCGACCAAAGATCCTCGAAAAGGCCCTCTGAGATGGCCCCAGGGCCCAGCTGGCCGTCTGTCAGAGCCTGCACTCTGTCCATTTTGTCTAAGAAGGAGACCAGAAAGAGAGGTGGGGCCCCACAGCAAGAAAAGGAATCAGAAATTCCGACTCTCTTAATCAGCAATGGAAAGTAAAGGTCAACAGTTAAGGGTTAAGACGATACAAGGTGAATCAGATCAATTCTGGAGCCTGAGGGAGCAGAGGCATCAGAGGCTGCAGAGGAAGAAGGTGGGTGTGGGCCACCTCTGGCCACATAGCCGCCCTGTCTGTGATCAGGGCAAGGGCAGCTGAGAGAAAAGAGAGAAGAACATGCTTGAAGAAGGTCGAGTGCAATATGGTTTTTCTGAGTCTTAAGTCTATTACTGTCTCTTCTAAGAACTACGGTTTCTGGGGCAGCTAGTTGGTGCACTGAAAGAGCACTGGCCCGGAGTCAGGAGGGCCTCAGACACTTAATACTTACTAGCCATGTGACCTTGGGCAAGTCACTTAACCCTAAATGCCCTGCCTTCCCCCCTGAAAAAAAAAGAAAAAGAAAAGAGAAAATTTATTTTAAAAAAAAAACTATGGTTTCTCAAGGAAAGAGGTATTTGAATCAAAACTTCTCCTTTACCATTTGATGTATACAGATGGCATCAAGCTATTATTCTATTGAATAAAAAGCTCCTTTGAAAAAAAGTACATTCAACATCTCCATTGTCTCATGAAATCTAGACCCCAGGTTGGCATGACAACAGGGTCCCCCAGATTGAGCCCCTACTACCCAAGCAGCCCCTGTACAGCAAGGAGCCCAGGGGCTGAATGGACCTGGGGAGGCCAGCTCAGGGCCCACAGCTGGCTTCTACAACCTCTCCTTACACCTGATTGCTGCTCATACCACTAGGAAGGGAGACCTAGCTGGGGGGCTCCAGAAAGCACCATGTGTAGACAAAACGCCTCAATCCAAGCCCCAGAACTCAAGAAAGGGCTGTCAGATTTGATCTACTCTGAGGGTAGAGGCTGCAGGGTCCTAGAGTTCCCATAAGGAACTGCTCGTGCAGCCACCAGGCCAGCCCAGGCCCCCATCTCCTCCATGACTGCGCCATGAGCTCCAAGGGAGTTCTGTTGGCTCTGACAGAAGACCTCTGCAGGCTGGGCCAAGCCCATCTCTCCAGGCATATTTATCACCCACTCCTCACTCCGCTGTTTTCGGTACAGCCAAACTGGCCTTCTTCCTCCTCCACAACATCTCATCTCCCACCTTGGCACCTTTGCACAGGTGGTGCCTTCACCAGCACCTCTGGGAATCCTCAACTCCCTTCGGAGCGCCAGTCAGGGCCAGTGCCTTCCTAGGCCTCAGTCACCTCACATTTACCCTGTATATCTGCATTGTCTCCACAAAGACACCCAGGTGGAACAATGATAGAACAGTACGCTTGGAGTCAGGTCTCTACCTCAGATATGAGCTGTGTGACCTTGGTCAAGTCACTTAATCTCTGTATGCCTCAGTTTCCTCAAATGTAAAATGGGGGTAATAGTTCCTGCCTCATAGAGTTATTATTATTATTTGCTTTTTGGAGGGCAATTGGGATTAAGTGACTTGCCCGAGATCACATGGCTAGTTTTTGTGTTAAATGTCTGAAGTTGGATTTGAACTCAGGTCCTCCTGACTCTAGGGTCGGTGCTCTATTCGTTGCACCACCTAGCTGCCCCACCTCATAGAGTTATTATGGGGATCAAATGGGGTAGTAACTGTAAAGCTTTAAGTACAGTGCCAGGCACACAGCTGAAGCTCAATAAACACTTCTGACCACCCTCCCTTCAGGCTCCTTGAGGGCAGGGGCTGTTTCCTTTTGTTTTTGTGTCCCCAGCACCTAGCACGAGACCAGAACGCAGCAGTGTTTAATAAATGCTGGCCAAATGAAAAGTAATGAAGCACAGGCAGAGCCAGGGCAGGACAAGGCTGCTGTCTGAGCCCCCTGCCTGCCTTGGCATCCGCTCATGCCAGAGGCCTGGGGGAGGGGGAGGGCAGGCAAGCTGGCCCACAGAGCCCCAGCAACAAGGCAGTCTGTCTCCAGCCCATCCGTGGGCTCTCCCTGGCCCCCCATGGCCCACCTCGAATCCCCACTCAGCAATCCAGGGGAATGCACGTGTTTTAAGCAGCAAATGCATCCAAGGCTCTTCCTGGCGCCAGTTACAAGGACAAAAATGGAGCAGCTCCTGTCCTCCAGCTGCTTCCAGTCGGGGGAGGGAAGACAACATGGACATAGAGTAGGTAAATGCCAAGGTCTCCCTCCCGGCACTGCTCAGAAGACAGCTTGTCTAAGAGGCAGCCCCTGAGTTGGGCCTTGGAATTCTAAAAGGTGCAGGTAAGGAGGGAGGGCATCTGGGCATAGGGACTCGCAAATGCAAAGGTGCTGAGGTGGCAGAGAGAATGCTGAGCTCAAGAGACAGAAAACAGATCAAGGTGGCTGCTTGTAGAATTGATGAAGGGGAAGCAGCAACAGTCGGAGAAGTGTGGCTGGGCAGAAGCAGCCCAGAAGTCAGGGGCTGTGCTGCTGCAGATACCTGGGATGAAGGCTAGGCCGGGGGGGAGGCCAGTGGTTCTGACCACCCGCCTTCCCCTTTCATTCTTGCTCCCCACTTCATTTGCACGCCGTGCAGGTAGGACCTTGGAATCAAAGGGAGCTTTGTTGCCCCAGCTCTCAAAGAGCTAATGTGGTACTTGGGGGACAGAGGCCCCAAAAGGAGCTCTTAACCAGGAACTTAACAAGAATTCACAGGATTGAGACCAAGGACCGCCAGCCTGTCCCAAGAAGCAGCTCAGTCTTTATCCAGGGCTGCCTGAGCGTGGTGACTCAGAACCCCCAGCAGTTCTTTCAAGGAGAGGCTTTCTGCTCACTAGGCTCCAGAGATGGCATCTGAGAACAGAAGTGCGCCCAAACGCTAACTGGCCCCAAAGAGGTTAACCTGCTGAAACCCCTCAGCTGTCAGGAGAGACCAGCTCAGTGACCAAAAGCTGACACAGGGCAGTGAGTGGTGGCAGGGGCGCCACCAGGGGCAGCGTGAGGTGTCTGCCTGGCACAGGGGCCTGCACATGTGGGACGTGCATGCCCTGCTAGCTGAGCCCTGGCCACACACCTCTCTACGTATGTGTGACTTTCTCTGCTAATCATAGAGTAACCTATGGGGGGAAAGAAACAATCTTTCATTAAACGCCTACTGTGGGCCTGGTCTCCAGCACGTGTTTTACAGATTTTATCTCATTTGATCCTAACAACAACCTTGAGAGGTAGGTGTTATATCATGGTTCCCATCTTACAGCTGAGGCAACCAAGGCAGATAGAGGTAAAATGACTTGTCCAGGGTCACATAGCTAGTAGGAATCTGGGGCTGGATTTGAATTCAGATCTTCCTGACTCCAGGACAGGCCCTCTCTATATTGCACAGGATAAAACGAATTTAGAACTAAACATGACTTTAGGTGTTCTCACACCCAAGAAAGGCATTTATTCATTGGCCCATTCATTCATTCCCTCATCAGGCCTTTCTTCACACCTACTATGTGCAGAGCATTACAGGAATCAAGACATCTACAGTGCCCCCATGGAGATCACTTCCTGCAGGAGAGAAAGGCTAGATGCTACATAGGGCAGAAAAGCCTCAGTCCAGGAGAGAGCAGCTGGAGATCTAGGTCTACAGGAGAGCAGAGACAAGGAAACTCATTGTCACTTGGAGCTAGCAGGGAGGCCTTCCTGGAGGAGAAGGCAGAGGTGAGAAGAAACAGACAAGATCCAGGCTGATCAGTCTCAGGTCACTTGGATCAGGTGGTGGCTGAGAGGATGATGGGCATTGGCCAGAGGAAGAAGCCCAGCATCTGAAGCCCCACCAGCAGGGGGAGCCAGAAATGGGAGTGGCTGGTGGGAGCCTTCTGAGCCCCTTGCTGAGTGAGCCATGAGCAGGTCTGACAGCTCCCCCGCCCTTGGCTGTGACAGCTGGACGTCGGGAGCTCCCTGGATAAGTCTCTGGGCACGGCCCAGGCTGACCACAATCCCCAGGTCTCCTGCTTCCCATCGGACATTGTCAAAGAAAGATTTCAGTGAAATGATACAAGATTGGAAGCATAAGACAAACCCTCCTTAGTCACTGGTTTTTCCAGGTGGCAGATTGAGCCAGAAATAAACTTCGGGTATCCCTGGAAACTCCTTTGGGACAGCACCAAATATGGCCACATTTCATGAATTCTTTCACAATCATTCTGGAAAAGACACGCGTGCCCCAAATGCCAAGCTGTCAAGCTGAAGCAGGCACCTCTCTTGGCTCCACTGCGGCCTTGGCAAGGATGGGGAGGGCAAGATTTTGAGACACTTGCCACTACGTCCACTGAACGATGGCCAATGGTCACAGGGTGGGGTTGGGGCGGGGGGGGGGGACTCTGAGGAGTCACAGAGCAGCAGCCAGGGGAATCAGAGGCACAATTGTTGCTGGGGCATTCTCACTTAGCATGAAATTAGCCAAGAGCCTTTGCTCCCTGGAGTCCCCAGCAAGGTCAAAAAGGGCATGAATGTGGCAAGAGGATATATGTCAGTCCTAGAATCTCATTGAGAGAACAGTCTCAAAATTCTAGACCCAGTCTCAAGAGGGCAGGAAGCCCTTCATCAGTGCCCCTAGTCAGGGGTTATCCAGCCCCCAGCTCAAGAACTCGAGATACTCACAGGCAGCTCATTCCACTTTTGAAAAGCTCACAGGGTGTCCTCTGATGAGCCAACATGTCTGCAACCTTCTCCTGCCCTGGGGCCAGACACGCAAGCTTAATCTCTGTTCCATAGCACTGTCCTGCAAACACTACGGAACTGCTAAATATCTCCAGGTCCCAGTGTGTAAAGAGACTGATGTGGCTGCAGAGGGTACACATCATCCAAGTCAGGTTTTTGTAAAGATGGGAAGGAAGAAAAGAAGGAAGGAAGGAAGGAAGGAAGGAAGGAAGGAAGGAAG
>NW_027185759.1:962343-966942 GCF_028583685.1 Petaurus breviceps papuanus | reverse complement strand
CCCTGCTCCCAAGGCCAGTCCCCCAAGGGGTATAGCACAGATTGCGGAGCAGTGACCAGGGAGAGGGGTTTGGGGCTAGAAAGTCAAGGGAACATGAATGGAGTCATGGGCATTGGCAGGTCCCTTTCTTGGGAGATAGGTATGGAAATGAGCTGTGGGAGAAGGGACTGGAGGAACTGGGGCACAAAGTGAGGTTCCCTGATGACGTGGTTAGTTCTGGGCTTGAGGAAGTTCAAAGAAAGCCTAGGACTGTGTCTCAGGGAAGAGGATGATGAGAAGTGAGAGGGGAGAGAAGACAGAAGCCCCCCCTCATTGCCTTGCTTCTATGGCATTCACGTAGAGCTGGACGCCCACTCACCAGGAACACTACAGCTGGGTTTCCACGGGGAGTTGTGGCCTCTGATATCCCCTCCAAATTCCAAAATCCCGAGTTTAAGCAATCGAAAGGGTCCCCAGGGAGCATGTGCACAAGGAGAGAAGGAAAGATGGCCAAGCTACCCTTGCAGGGGTTCTGGTCATTGGCCCTGGAACAACCCTGGGTGAGACTGAAAAGCCATCATGCGATGCCTGAGAGATGCCTCACCACTGGGGAACCAGCCCAGACCATGCCAACCTCCTGCCACTACGGATGCTCCTCGCCCTTTCCACCTCTTGCCTGGGCTCCACACTCAGGCCAGCACCTTGGACAAGGATCAAGGCTACGGCAGTCACTGGATTTGTACTAGGGGCGGAGGTGGGGTATAGAAGGTTAACTGAAAGGCAGACCACCTCAGGATCCGAGCTGGCCTCAGCAGAGACCAAGGAAGTGAGATCTCCTAGGGACAAATACCTGCTCTCAGATCCCCCAAAGCAAATGCCCAAATACAGGGTACATGAGTGAAAGGATGAGCTCACTCATCAAACAGGAACACATCTGGCTCCTACAGGGTCCTCCTGCACGCAGTGTTTGAGGATGTCTCTCTGTCTCTTCCCCATCCAATTCCAAGGCCCTTCTTCTCACTTCTGTCCACCATTCCCCAAGAATTCATTGGATCCAAATGACCTGAGATCAGCCTGCCCATCTGTGAGGTCAACCTGAATCTAATCCAAGCTCTCCATCCCAGTGCTTGTGATGACAGGTGTCGCCAGACCACCCTGTGGCCACAGGGCTTGGTTCTGCTCTTCCCCCACCCCCCGCCCCACCTTTCCCATGTACTTTCTGTCTCCTCCTATTTGAATGGGAACTCCTTAAGGGCAGAGCTGGCATTGCTTCTGGATTTGTGTCCTTAGTACTTAGCACTATGCCTAGCACATCACCAGCCTAAGTGAGAGCTTGTTCATCCAGCCAGCCATCCATCCATCCATCCATCCATCCATCCATCCATCCATCCATCCATCCACTCATTCATTCATTCACAGTGGCAAATAGAGAGAAGGAAGGATGACTATGGATCTGACTTTCAAAAAAGGGAAGCGAACAGTGTTGTTGGCTTCAATTCCGGGCAAATTCTGAGCATATCATTAAAGAGGTGGCAGGTGAGCATTTAGAAAGGAAAGCAGAGATCACCAAGAGGTAACCTGCCTTCACCAGGAGCAGGATCTGCCCAGCTAGGTCACTGTCCTTCCTCACAGGGTCACTGGGCTGGTGTATCAGGAAAGTGCTGTAGGCTGGTTCAGCGCAACTCAGCCTGACCAGGGCATTGGACACAGTATCTCGTGCTACCCTTGCTTATTAGAGATGTGGGCTGGGGTGATCCGCCAATCCAGGAATCAGCATTGTTTAGGCCCCTGCCACGTGCCAGGAACTGTGCTGGGAGCTGGGCAGACAGACAAAAATGAACCCATGCCTGTCCTCAGAGGGCTCCCATTCCATGGCAGATCCAAGATGTGTATACAACTGCATACCTAGAAAAAAATACAAGATAATTTTTGGTGGAGAGCATCAGCACCTGGAGGGACCAGGGAAGAATGCCTGTGGCTGCTGTTTAGCTCAAATTTAAGGTTATATCTGATGCCTCATGAGCCTCACAATAGACCTGTGGAGGAGATGCTTCAAGTGGTGCTGTCCACCATTTTGCAGTTGAGGAAACTGAGGCTCGGGGGACGCGGACACTTTGCGCTGGGCAGCTCCGCATTTTTCACCAATGATGTGGAGAGAGGTACAGACAGTACCCTTAACAAATCTGCAGATGGTACATAACTGAGCGCAATTTAGTGCCTGACTGAGTCAAGATCCAAAAGGGGTTCAAGAGATGAGAATGATGGGACAAACCTGTGAAGGTGAAGGAGGTCCAAGTATAGACTTTCACTCAGGTTCACAAAATCAACATCTACAGTACAAGCTGAGGGCCACATGGCCAGACAGCAGCTCATCTGAAGAAGATCTGGGGGCCCTAGTGGACTACAAGCTCAGTATGCACTAACAGGATGGCCTACTGCAGCCCAGAAAGCTTGGCTGGCATTGTGAAAGGCACAGCCTCCAGGAAAAGGAAGTTGGTGATAGAGCGCATGTCCTCTGCCCTGCTCAGACCTCTCTGAGGGGATGTGCTCAGGGCTGGGTACCACCATTTAGGAAGGATGCTGAAAATCCAGCATTGATAATCCTGCTGACTAGGCAACGGAAATGAAGACCATGCTATGTGAAGGCAATGGAGGTGTTCAGCGTGGAGAAGATTCATCAGGGGAACATGGTGACTGTCCTCAAGTGTCAGCAGGTCTGTTGTGTGAAACAGGGATCAGCTTTGTTTGGCTTGGAATGCACCACAGAGCAGCAATGGGTGGGGGGAGGTGCAGGGGCAGATTCAGGCTCAGGATCAGGAAATGTTCCTTAAGGATCAGAGCTATCCACCAAAGGGATGGACTAGCTGGGAAGGTAGTGAGTTCCCCATCCCTGGAATTCTTTGAGTGGAGGCTGAGGGTGGGGGTCTGGATTAGATGTGGTGGCTTTAAGGCTCTGGGGGTTAAGAGGGCACCTGGTCCATCCTCTGACTCCTGGGCTCTGTCCTCAATAGCAGTGTGGGCTAAACTGGGAAGGCATAAGATTCAGCTGCCTTAGCCATTCAAATGGCCACCCCCTGAGGTCAGGGACTCGGTCTTTCGGCTTATATGGGTGCTCCCAGTGCTTAGCCAAGGGCTTGGCCCACAGTAACCCTTAAATGCTTGCTGGCTTGAATGAACTTGAGTGTCTCACCTTCCTACCGAGAAGGCAGAGACCATAACTTGGCCCTACCCTTGAACACTGTGCACAGGAGGACCCTGTAGGAGCCAGATATATTCTTGTTTGATGAGTGAGTTCATCCATTCAATCATGTAACCTGTATTTGGGCATTTGCTTTGGGGGATCTGAGAGCAGGACTTGGTATTTGGAGATCTCACCTCCTTGGTCTCTGCTGAGGCCAGCTTGGATCCCAAGGTGGTCTTCTACCTTTCAGTTAACCCTTTCAGTTAACCCACCCCGGTCCCCAGCACAAATCCAGTGACTGCCATGGCCTTGATACTTGTCCAAGGTGCTAGCCTGAGTGTAGAGCCCCGCCGAGCCTGGGGCCAGGTAAGCACCTGCTTGTTCCCAGAATCTAACATCTAGAATTTGTGTCCAAGGCTAACTGTAGCCTTCCACATGACTGAAGACCAGAACGCGCCTAGTGTGCTGCTGCTACACCAGCAAACATGTGAGCGTGTGTGTGTGTGTGTGTGTGTGTGTGTGTGTGTGTGTGTATCAAAGGGAAGATGACCCTTTGCCATGAGAAACAGCCCACCGTGTCTCTCCTGGCGGAGTTTCCCTTTCCTCATTTCTGTGCTCATGGGAAAGAGCCCAGGCCTGGGAACTAGGAAGCATGGGCTCTGACACGTGGCGCTGGCCTGTTTCCTGACTGGGAAAAAGAAGGGATGAGATGGAATGATCGCTGAGGTCCCATGGGGCCCAGGAAGGGGACCTGAGACACACGAGGTGAACTGCTCTCTCCAGGCTTCTGGGGAGTCATGCTCCTGGTGGAGAAGCAAATGGCTGAGGGAGATGCTGGGCTCTGAGTTCAAATCCAACCTCAGACACTTACTTGGGGCAAAGCACTCTATCTCTACCTACCTCAGTCTCCTCATCTACTAAATGGGGATGATAACAGCCCTTCCCTCCCAGGATTTTGGTGAGGATCAAGTGAGATGGTATTTATATAGCAGTTAGCAGTGCCTGCCACACAGTAGGTCCTCGGTAAATCCTTATTCCCTTCTCCTTCCTCTCCAGGCCAACATCTATGCAGCTGCCAGTGACTGTCCTAAAGCACGAGTCTGACTATGCCGCCCCCTAATCCTAATCCCATAAAACCAGTGCCCCCTATGGCTCCTACAACCAAGGACAAACTCTACTCTGCTATTTTAAGCCCTTTCTGCCTTTCCAGTCTTCCTCTAGATCACTCCCCTCCACACACTAGGTAAACCACAAGCTCTAGCCTTGTTGCTATCCCTCAAACATGACTCTCTGTCTTTCAGTATGTGTCTCTGTCTCTCTCTGTCTCTGTCTCTGTCTCTCTCCATCTCTGTCTCTGTCTCTCTCTGTCTCTGTCTCTCTCCTCTCTCTCTGTCTCTCTCCATCTCTGTCTCTGTCTCTCTCCATCTCTGTCTCTGTCT
>NW_027185759.1:960030-962333 GCF_028583685.1 Petaurus breviceps papuanus | reverse complement strand
TCCATCTCTGTCTCTGTCTCTCTCCATCTCTGTCTCTGTCTCTCTCCATCTCTGTCTCTCTCCTCTCTCTCTGTCTCTCTCCATCTCTGTCTCTGTCTCTCTCCTCTCTCTCTGTCTCTCTCCATCTCTGTCTCTCTCCATCTCTCTCTCTGTCTCTCTCCATCTCTGTCTCTCTCCTCTCTCTCTCTCTCCATCTCTGTCTCTGTCTCTCCCCCCCCCTCCACTGACTGACCCCCATGCCTGGAATGCTCTCACTCCTCTGCTGGGCCTCATAACTTTCCTCAAGATTGAGTTTAAGCCCTGCCTTCCCAGTCCCCCTGGGACCTAGCACTCTGTCCTCTGAGGCTACCTTCCACCTACTCTGAATATGTCCCGTATATACTTTGTTGTTGATGCACTGTCCCCTCCCCCAGCAGAACGTGACTTCCTTGAGAGAAGGCACAGCACGTGGACCACAGGTGGTGCATAATAAATGCTTCTGCATTTGGTTGATTGGGGGAAAGAACAGGAGTGTTCAGTGAGGACACAACCCTAGGATTCCCTTGCCCCCTTGACTCTCAGACTGCCCCCAGCTACCTGACAATTTAGTCCATCTCCTCAGAGTCTAGGATTCCCTCGAAATCCTTGGCATCAGCCCTATACCTGGGCTCCTCCTGCCCACTTTGTCAGGCCTGCTCTGGGGCAGGCAAGCTCTCCCTCTGACCTACAGCCCCTCGCAGGTGGTCCTGCACACAGGCGGGGAATGGACAGCCTCCCAGGCTGTGTGGGATTGGGCACTGGATTCCAGAGCTGCCCTGAAGAGGCCACAGGGGCCCTTCCCGAAAGGTACCAAGGAAGGAATGTCTGAAAAGGGGATGGAATACTATTGGACTGTAAGAAATGTCAAAGAGGATGCTTTCCAAGAAACCCGCAAAGACTCGCATGACCTGATGCAAAGAGAGAGCAGAAGGAGAACAATGTATCCAACAAGATCAACATTGTGAAGAGAAAGGAGCTTGAAGTCTTAAAAGCCATGATGCCAAAGCAGGCTTCCAGAGGAGCCCTGAGGAAACAGGCTTCCTGCCTTCTTCCAACCTCCTCCCAGGGAGGGGCCTCCAGAGTTACCAGGAAGATGGCAAGCCCTGCTCTCTCCCCTTCCAGCGGAATATCTCCTCCCAGCGTCCCTGGGGAAGAGGCCATGGGTGCAGGTGAGGAGACAAAGGTGGGTAGGCAGCTGGCAGCCTGGTGCCCCAGAGCCCCAGGAACTTTGAACTATGCACAGCTCTCGGGTATGCTGGCTTCCTGTTTGATGAGGCACTGACCACATCTTCCTGCTCCCCAGCCTTCACTCAAAGGGCAAGATTGCCTAACTGCCCAGCTACCCAAACCCCAAAAGGAAGCAGGCAGGCATCTGGAGTGAGCCACCAGTAAGCGATCCTGCAGCCTGCCAGGCCCCCAGAGGGAATGGGACCCCTCCTCTGGGGTGAGGGTTGGGGGCAGGATGCAGTATCACTGTCCTGGGCTGCTGTCCTCTCCACAGCAGACTTAATCAAGTGACCATAAGGGTGGGATGGTGGACTGAGCAGCTTGGGGCATTGGACTGCCTTGTTCTGGGACTCAGAGTTCCCATCTGGAAAGTGGGAGGAAATGGGATAACCCTGTTCCTGGAGCCACTGCAAACACTCCTGAAAGGTGACCAACACATTCTGTATTCTCAGCCTTGTTGGCTGATTCTAAGACACGCCACTGACCACACCTAGGGCCAGGCACTCACAAGCCATTCTGTTGGATCAGGAAAACGAAGGTGCTGAGACTATTCTCTGCTCCCAGCTAAGGGTCATCTCCACCTTAGACTCAACTCTCCACACTGGGAGGGCCACTTGATGAGACAGGAATGTTTCTAAAAACGTCAGTGACAGCAGAGCAAGACTTGGGGGAGTTTGACAGATGAGGTGCCACACACCAAAATCTGGGAGTCATCCTGGAGGGATGCCTGTTTCTCCAGTTTTTCCTGTCCTGACCATCTCAACAGGGACAGATAGGGGGTCAGGGACAAGTATGTGGGAGAGAAGGTGCCAAGGACCAGCAACCCTAACGGGCAGTAAAGGCCAGGCTACCCTAACGGGCACCAAGGGCCAGGCTACCCTAACGGGCAGTAAAGGCCAGGCTACCCTAACGGGCACCAAGGACCAGCAACCCTAACGGGCAGTAAAGGCCAGGCTATCCTAATGGGCACCAAGGACCAGCAACCCTAATGGGCAGTAAAGGTAAGGCTATCCTAACGGGCACCAAGGGCCAGGCTACCCTAACGGGCAGTAAAGGCC
>NW_027185759.1:950929-960020 GCF_028583685.1 Petaurus breviceps papuanus | reverse complement strand
AAGGCCAGGCTACCCTAACGGGCACCAAGGGCCAGGCTACCCTAATGAGCATGAAGGAGCCACTGAAGACCTCCTGGAGTGATGAGCAGTGGCAATAGCCAGCCCAGCCCAGATGGCCTGCAGGGTGAGTGCTCCAGCCCCTGCCTTCCCCCTCCCCCAAAGCTGGACAGCCAGGCTAGCAGGCAGTGGCTGGGCTAGTGGGGCAGGAACATCCCTTGTGTTGGGAAAGCCGTCACAGGCCATCTATTGCCAGTGCCCTCCTCCTTCCTTAAATAGTGAAAACCAGTATTTCAGCTTTTCCAATGTCAGCTCAAGGAGAAGAATAACCACATAAACACTCCAAGGCCTCTTTTTATAAAGAAGATGGGGGGGGGGGCGGCCCGTGGGATTTCAGACGTGTGTGCCTAACAATAAAACAAGTCATTGTCGTGGATTAGCCAAGGAGAGCAGCCAACACACACAGAAGTGGACCAGAGGCTCAGGGCCTACCCCTCCCTTTGGGGACAAACAAGGCTCTCCTTCCATGAATGGCCAGTGTCTCAGCCAAACCAAATCATCTTTGCTCCAGCACTGGCAGCACCTGAGGCAGCCACAGACCCCCTCCTGGGCCACTGCCTCACCACCTGAAGCTGCCAGAGAAGCCCAAGACTGCTGAGGAGCTGGGCCGGCCACCGGGACTGATCCAAGGGCACAGACGGGGAGGTCCAGGGTCTGACCGGTCACCTGCGCCCTGGCTCTGGGTGCGTCTGTGTGCTCACTGCCCATCGCTGCCCGGCCCGCCCTTTATCACCCACACCATCCACCACCAGGACAAAGTTCACAGCAAGGGGTGGGGAGGGAGGGAGGGAGCACAAGGGCTAGAGATGAGGTGCAGCAAGGAACCTTGTCCAGGGTCACATGACCAGTGATCAGTGACTATGGCTCCCAGACCCACTCTTCCCGCCCTGGGCCCATCTCTGACCACTCTAAAGAGTCCTAAGGCAATTCAGTGGAGGCAAGTCCAAGAGGCCCCTTCCCCAGTTCCAGTGGTTCACCAAGAGCACCCAGGAACAGTGGAGATGAGAGCCTGGTCCTGGAGGGGAAGAAAGGAAATCCTGGGTCCCCATAGATAAAAAGGGCAACTGCCCCAGAAAGCACTGTCCCCACAGAGGCAGATGAGGGCATCGGGGACCAGCCAGGAAAGGCTATGAACTCAGGCCATTAACTTTGGGGGTCACTGTCCTTTCCTCTAGAAAGAGAAGCCTGGCACCCATGAACACCACCCAAGGAGGAAGCAGGATCCTTTGGGTGCCCTGCCCAGCCTGGGACTGAGGGCCCTGCAGGCCAGGAGAGCAGCCAAGCAGCTCCCCAAGGAGGCTTTAGGGGAAGGGGCCTGGGAGCTGCCCAGAGGCCAGCTGGGGTATGGGCATGGCTCAGGGTGAGTAGAGAGCAGCTAAGTGCACAAGTGCAGTTACTTCTGTCCTATGAGTCTGCTCCCTCTGCTCCATGCCCTTGGTGACCCTCCCCCAGAAATGAAGCCGTACTGGGGCTGTGCTGGGAGCCGTTGAATGCATCAAGCTGGGCCACAATCCATCACCCCTGAGAAGCCCCACAGGATCACCTCCTCACCAACTAGGCCTGGAAGCTTGGAAGCCAAGGACAAAGGGAGAACGAGAGGGAGAAGAATGAAGAGAGTAGGGTCTGTTCCCCCAGCACTCCATCTCCCACCACCCTGCCTTTACCTGGGCTGTCCCGCACTCTGTGCTGCTTTGGGCCTGCTGCTGACGCCTTCCCCTGGGAGATCACCTTCTCCCTGTTCCATGAATATCCACGGTTGTCTGAGGGTGCCCCCTCAGAGGCTGGAGCTGCCCACCCCACACTGAGCATAGTGCCTAGCCTGTCCTAGGCACACAGGCCTGCAGGCCAAGCCAATCTTCTGGCCAAGGGACCTCATAGCGAGCCCAGAGCCTAGAGCCCACCCCAGCCAACATCTGCAGGGAGGCTCCTTCTGCATAAACAGCCCCCACGCTTTGCTCTGAAAATCTGAGGGTCCACGGGATTTCCAGCTCACTCACATGATGTGGCTGCTAAGGAAACTGAGGAAATATAGGGTAGTATTGAGAGAGCCAGAACCCCCAGGAAGAGGGAGGAGAGCGAGGCCCAGAATTTGGGCCTATGCTCTGGTCACACTGCCCCCTGGAAGCCGGGGCTGTCCCAGGGCCCACACCTTAGGGAGGATGTGGATCAGCTGGAGGGCAGCCAGGGTTGGGAAGGGCCTGGCATCACATCATCAGGCCCTAGAAGATTTGAGCCAAGGGCACAGCTGAGGCAGCCCTCCAGGTGGCTCCCTGCCTGAGGCCTGGTGTCCTGGGGGTGGGATCAGGTTGGCCCTGCTCAGCCTCAGGGGCTTTGGAGCAAGGGATGAAAGTGCCCATCCACTTGTGAGAGGTGTCCATGCCCCTGTCAGCCATGGCAGGTCCTTTCCAGCTCTGTCAGTCTGTCTGCAGCAACACTCCCTGTTTCTAACAGCTCTGCAAGGGGCAACTCAGGCAGGCACCCAGCTGGGATGGGAAAGGAGAGGGACCCCACAGTGGTTAATGAGAGATTGCAAGTTCACCATGAAGGAGCAATGGGCCAAAATGGGGTGATGTCAGAGATCCCCTAAGCCTTCCTTCTCCTTGGCAAAAAATGGAACAGGAAGGAGACACAGGCACTAAGGACCCAGGGCAGAACTGGGCAGAGCCCAGGGCAGAACTGGGCAGAGGGTGTTCTCTCCATATTTGTGTGGGCCAAACCTCCAGAGACCCTGGCTCAAGAGTTAGGCAGACGCTTTTCAAGGCCCTCAATGCTCTCTGTCTTTCTCTCTCTCCATCTCTCCATCTCTGTCTCTGTCTCAGTCTCTCTCCATCCATCTCTGTCTTTGTCTCTGTCTCTCTCTCTCTCTAACCATCCCTCTCTCTGTCTCTCTGTCTCTCTCTGTCTCTGTCTTTCTCTCTCTCTGGCTCTCTCTCTGTCTTTCTCGGCAGAGAACAAAGTGATGACAATGTGCGGTGTGCCAGGGAGGCTAGCTCAGGAGGGAGAGCCCATGGGGGGAGCCCAGAAGATGACTGGGCAAGGAGAGAGGTGAGAGGAAGGTCCATTAGTAGCGCCCTGTCTCCCTCACTTCTCTTAGCAAAGGGCAGGGCAAGACAGGACGGCAGATGGAAGGATAGAAACTGAGAAATAATTAGCTCAAATGCTAATAAAATGTTGTGAGAGTTAGGGGTGGCCAGGTGGCTCAGCGAGTAAGAGCACCAGCTCCAGTGTCGGGATGACCTGGATCAAATCCGGGCTCAGATACTCAGCACCACACCCAGAAATAATAACTGGCCATGTAACCTTGAGCAACTTATTTAACCCCAATTGCTTTTAAAAAAAAATGTCGCGAGAGTGGATGAGGCTGCATAGTGCTCTCCTCCCCGAGGCTCAGGGGTCTAAGTGGCACCCAGCTGGCCAATGGTGACCTGCCCCACCAAGCAGACTTGGAAGAGGATGGTTTCAGTCTGCTGATCTGTGGCTTATGAGCCTGGGGCCCAGTGGGCATCTGCTGTGCTGCTGCTCTGGTTTCAAATCTCACCTCTGACCCATTCCGGCTGTGTGACCCTCGGCAAGTCACTGAACACCTCCGTGCCCCAGCTGACTCTGGTCACTTGTGGTCCTCTCGCTCCTCAAGCGCAGCCCTTTGCCCAAGTCCCAGTTTATGGAACAAACCCTTTTATTGGTCTGTGGAGTTTGGATCCTGTCAAGGGCTGCTCTTAAGGACCTAGAGGGCCACATGTGACCCGTGCCCCTGCCAAGGCGTCTGCCGGTACCGCTCTCCCTGATTTGGCTCTAGTCATGTGAATCTACTCTTGTGAATGCCATCTGCTCCAAGCCCACTGGCCATCCCTTCAAGGCCCACCTGTTCACACATCTGCTGCCTGCCCCCTTCCCTCTGCCCCCTCTTCCTCCAGGGCACCTCCTCTAAGGCCCACCATTGGCAAAGTCAAGACGATGGAAAACATGAGGGAGCCCCTTGGCCATCTAGGGCTCAGCACACACTGAGCACACAGTAGGTGCTTTTAATCCACATTTATTGAACTGAATTGGATCTAGAGGCTTTAAAGGCTGCAGCCTCCTAACACTGTGCGCACCAACATTCCCAGTGAGGTGGGATATTTGTGGGTAAGGAAATGAGGCTCAGAGAGAGGGTGCGGATGGACCCCTGTGGTGACCCTCCTGCCTCAGTGGGAGGCCCTGCATGGGAGCCCCTCCAGGAAGGCAACGGGGCGGCTGAGGATGGAGACCAGGGAGGCAGAACCTGCCCTGGAGAGGTGCATTCTGCTGACACTCAGTGCCCAAGGCCAGTGGTGTCCTGTGACGGCCCTGAGGTAAGCAGTCACTCCACACCAGGAAGGTGCCAGCCCAGAAGACCCCAGAAAGGGCAAAATACCACCCCTGCCTTCAAGGAGCTCACAGGCTAATGAGTGTCATGAAACCCCAGAAACACGGGTGCACACAGGAGAAATAAGGCTAAGATTTTTCTTTGGGGTCTTTTTGGAGGGGGGAAGACAGGGCAATTGGGGTTGGGTGACTTGCCCAAGGTCACACAGCTACTGTTAAGTGTCTGAGGTGCTCCTGACTCCAGGGCAGGTGCGCTATTCACTGCAACGCCCCCAGCTGCCCGAGGTCATCTTTTCTAGCACACATTAATTACACACCTACTATGTTCCAGGCACTGGGCTGAGTGCTTTACAAATATTATCTCAGAGGTTCTCACAACCACCCTGGGAACCCGCTGGGGAAGCTGTAAGGAAGTGTCTGAAGCTGGATCGGAACTCAGCTCTTCCTGAAAGAGGGAAGGGAACCTAGAAGGCGTGGAGTGTTGAGACCTCAGTTTCCTTGTCTGTAAAATTCGAGGGTCCCTTACAGCTCAGAATCCCAAGCTCCCATTACTTTGGCTTGGGGGGGGGGGGTAGGAATCAAGACACAGAGGACCAGGAAGAGGAAAGGGAAAAGCAAGCAGACATGATGGCTGGCTCTGCTCCCAACTGGCTCTTGCCAGGGTCCTGGCTCCTGTAATTCATCCTTCTGCCCAGCTTGGGGCCTCAACCTTCTTGTCTGTAAAAGGGGGTGATAACGTCTGCACTTCCTGCCCCCGTGGGGTGCCGGCCACAACAGCACACTAGTCAGAGGCAGCGGTGACTACAGCTCCTGCTGTTACTGTGTGGCTCTCCTCCCCCACCATGAGGAGGGCAGGGTCTATGCTTGGCTTTCTATGCGTATCCATCCATTCCCCAACCTTCCCCAGAACACAGGGGGCATGATGGCTTTGTGGAATTGACTCATGGGCCCAATTCACAAAGGGATGGTAGCAAAAGGGAAAGCTTTCTGTTTGCATCTTTTCCATCCCTGTGGGTACCAAAGAATCCCATTCACAGGGCCCTGGGCCCTGGCCTCCAAGCTCCAACCTCACCGACTTTCCAGAGACTCTTCTTAGGACCAGATCTAAAGACAAGAAACCCCACCCCCACCCCCAGCCCCTGGCATGCTGGGCCCGGGGGCCGGGCCAGGGAAGAGGAGAAGCCAGCAGGCCGATGAATCAGCCCTGAACAGATGCACTGAGGGCGGAGAAGGTGGGGCTCCAGCCAGAAGATTCGGGGGGCTGCCAGGTGAGCTAGAGGCCCCCCATGGCCCCAAGGGCATAAGGACACAGCATTGAATCTTTTGAACTTCCGCTGGGGGTGGGGTGGAGAAGTCGGGCATTCCTTTACCCACTGAATGCAGACCAGCCCTGGCTCCAGGGCCCAGCCGGCCTCCTTGCCCAGCTCAGCGGAGGCTCCTTCAGAAGAGGAAGCCGGCATCCTCCACCCTCCCTCCCTCGTTTCCCCCACCAAATACCAAAAAAGCCATCTGATATCTGTGGCTGTCAGCGGGCCCTAAGTCATGTGGTATCAAAGACCTCAACAGTCAGTGGAGTTGAGCAGAAGACTGAGCCAAGACCCCACACCAAGTAAGGGTCTGGGTCAAGAGCCTGAACCAAGGTCCTCAGAGTTCAGTCACTGGCCCCTCTCCTCTGGAGCTGGAAGGGCCCTGTCCAAGGTCCCTGAGTAGGAGCTACATGGCAGAGTCTGGATTGGAACCCAGGCCCCAGGCACTTTCTGCATTCTTGTACTGCCCCCTAAGCATGGATGCTTCGGGCCCAAATACTGGTGAAAACTGTGTTTGAGGCAGGGGAGAACTGTCCTACATGGCTGGAGCTGACTATTTCTATGTCCCCTCCCCCACCCAACCACAGTCAGCCCTCAGCTGGTAAGAGATAGAGACAGAGACAGACAGAGACAGAGAGAGGGAGAGAGAGACAGAGAAAGAAAGACAGAGAGAGAGATAGAGAAAGAAAGACAGAGACAGAGAGAGGGGGAGAGAGAGACAGAGACAGAGAAAGAAAGACAGAGACAGAGAGAGGGAGAGAGACAGAGACAGAGAAAGAAAAAGAAAGACAGAGACAGACAGAAATACACAGAGACAGAGAAAGAAAACAGAGACAGAGAGAGGGAGAGAGAGACAGAGAAAGGGAGAAAGAGACAGAGAGAAAGAGAAAGACAGAGACAGAGAGAGGGAGAGAGAGAGACAGAGAGACATAAACAGAGATAGAGAGAGGGAGAGACAGACAGAGACAGAGAAAGAATGACAGAGAGAGAGAGACAGAGAGAAAGAGGAAGAGAATTAGAGGGTCCTGGATCTAGACCTGGAAGGGACCTCAGAGAATGCGTCCAATAACCCATTTTACAGAAAGGGAAGCTGAGTGCTCTGGGGGGGGGGGGGGGGGGGGCAAGGTGGTTTGCCCAAGTTTGCATAAGTAGGAAGTAGCAAGGTCAGGATTTGAACACGGAGCCTCTGTCTCTTTTGCAGGGCCCCTTGTCTATTCTCCTCAGCTTCGTCTAACTTTATACTGCACACAAGCCTGGATCGTCTGGCCAGCAAGAGAAGCCAGAGGCCTATTAATCATCATTCCCCTCAAAGTCAGCGCTGCCACCATCCTGGTGGTGAGTCTGTGTGCTAACCCTACCGGAAAGACATGCACCACCCCCCAGGGACTAATCTCTCGAATCCCTGACAACGAAGCCTGGGGGTCTGAGGCCTAGGTCCAGCTCACACTCAGGCCCCCGTTGCCAAGGCCTGGGAGAAAAGAGAGGTACCAGCTGGGCAAGGCCCTCCCCCAAAGAAGAGGAAGGGCAGCATTTCACCCGCCCACCGGCTCTCTGTTCCAGGCTGTACCCACAGAGGACTGGGGGTGGCAAGGCTTGGACCCCACTCCAGCAACACACGCCCAAGCTCCGAACAGCGAGTGAGTCAGCATTGTGCCCCCAGACACTGGGTACCCACTTATGAACAATCATACTTGGGGATGAGGTGAGGGGGCAAAGTCTGGGGCAATCCCACTCCCGGTCACACAGCCACCCCCTTAGGACTGGGTCCTGAGGCATGGCACCACCCCCCTCACATTTACTGCTTGACACAAATGGCCATGAACCTCGCCCCCCCCCCCAGGGATCCCTGTGGCCAGTACAAAACCACTGCCTCCAGATGGGAGGCTGGGAATGCTTGGGCTCAGCTAGCCAAGCTTTTGGGAAGCCAGGGTCGTCTGCATCCTGAGGCTACTTAAAAGGACTTGGTTGTCATCATGGGGGGAGGCCCAAGCATCAGGGTCAGTCAGTTCTCACTCAGAGCATTCTCCCCCCACACACACCAACCTTGGAAGATGGGCAGGGCTTGATCCCCATTTTACAGATAAGGAAACTGAGGCTGAGGGAGAACTCTAAGACTACAGGCCTCTCAATCCTCAGTTTGAAGAGCTTTCGCTTCAGGCATCATCCCTGAGTCCCTGGGTACCAGATTGAGCCTTCACTGACAGGGGGAGCCTCCAGGCTCCTACCCCTTCTGACAAATGGAGGTTTGGACGAAAACTGTCCCATCACCAATCACTTCACACCCTCAGGTCTCAGTCAATCTACTAAGGAGGGGGGATATTCAAACATCATATTTATTTCGCCAACTCCTCCCACAAGTTAACTAAATATAGGACCTCAAAAAAAAAAAAAAAGGCAATCTTCTGCCCCGGAAAGATAATGTTTACAGCAGTGACAGCTTGAATAAACAAATAGAGCCCCAAACCTCCACTTGACAGCTGCGGAGAACAGCCGTGCTCTGCAGGGTTGCAGACAGGCCAGCCTCGGGTGCAGTGAGGACTGACCTGCAGAGCCCCGGGCAGCCAGCCAGCACTAGGAAGGTGGGCTCTGCTCCGCAGCTCTCGGGAAAATCAAGTTCCCAGGCCCTGGCAAGGTCCTTGAGGAAGTCCTTGTTCCCATTTGACAGAGAAGAAAACTGAGACTGGGAAGAAAAATGACTAGGCCAGGGTCACACCGCAAAATCCCGAGGCACGGCTGCCTGGCCCGACAAGCGTGCTGCTTACCCACAAAGCCAGCTTCCGGGAGGCTGGGGATGGAGAGCTGGTGGATCCCCAAGGCAGCTTCAGGGGACAAAGAGCTCGTCAAGATAGGAAGGATTGGGGGAGCAAGGGAGAAGAGAGTCAGAGAATGGGATGAGGCCATCCGCGGGGCCAGACTCCAAGCCGACCTTCGAAGGACGGGAGAATGAGGCAGGCAAGAGCCCACTTCTGAATCTGAAGCTGGCTGGTCTGGGGCTCCTGGAGAGCAGCAGGTGGGAAGAGCCTGACTCTGATTGGCCCTGACCTTTGTGAGGTCACAAGCCCCCCACCCAATGAGAGCCTCTCCGAGAGCATCTATGGGGGGACCTGAGCTCCTGGCGTATCCCAGCATGGCCTGGGGGGGCCCTGTTTGAGCGGACAGAGAGAACCTCCCCCACCCCCACTGAGGCAGCCAGAGTGCGGTGGGAGAGAAGAGGTGCTTCTGGAGAGGAGAACGCGCCCTGGGATTCAAGGCCCTGATGTCCCAGCTCGGGCAGGTCTCTGGGCCCCCCTTCCGGGGTTGCTGGGTGCTAGAAAGAGACAGCAGATGTCGAGCTCTCTGTAAACGGGAAGCACTCACTGAATCCACAGTGAGTGTGTGTGTGT
>NW_027185759.1:895538-950919 GCF_028583685.1 Petaurus breviceps papuanus | reverse complement strand
CCGGTTAGACGGAAGCAGTAACACTCTGGGTCCTAGCGTCATCGGTGCCAAAGCCCACAGTGACAGCCAGGGCTCTTCCCCTGCCCACCTCTCGTGCCAAGACCAGGGGAGGGGCTCAGTCCTCAGGTGGGAGCGGGAGCGAGCACTGCGGAAAGCCCCGGAGAGAGGGAGGGACGCCCCGGAGGAGGGGAAGGGGTTGCTGGCTTCCAAGTCCAGCACTGCCTAGGCTACCCATTCAGCTCTGTATCTGCCACCGTGGAGGAGTTGGCGGCCTCGGACCAGAAGAAGCCTGGGACGGAGGTCATCCAGGCCAAGCGCCTCAGTGTACCGAGGAAGAAACTGAGACCCTAGCTGGCTCCCACGGGTCCCTGGCTGAGAAGGAGCCAAGGCAGCATATGAACCCAAGCCCTGTGAGTCTAAACCCACTAGAATCATTACAACCCATACCTAGCAAAAGCATCGCGGGGTTCTCACTACCGGCTCCTGGCGAGCCCCGCCCCCGGACACCCACACGCCCTTCTCCGGGTACAGGAGCCTCGGGAGCTGCTGCAGAAGCGCCTGGGGCCTCATTTCCGCCCCCCTCCCGCCTGGGTGTGGGGCCCCCGAAGGCGGGGGTGGCCACAACCGAGAACCTTGCGGCCGCCACAGTCCTAACCCCAGCCCCGGGTTCTCATCCCGCCTGGCGCTAGCACCCTGAGCAAGTCCCTGCCCGTTTCTAGGTTTCCTCAGTTTCCTCATCTGTGCAAGGAAGGGCTTGGGCACCGCGAGCTGACTGTAAGGTTTTCCCCACATCCCAGCCCCGAAAGGTTCACTGGTCTCAGGAGGCCCAGCGGGAATCCCTGGGAAGAGAAGCAGCCCCCTGCCAGGCGTGCAGCCCTTTCCCCAGCCTGCTGCTATGAGAGCCGCGAGTGGGCAGTCAGGGATACAGGGAACAGCTTTCCCCCCCCTTCCCCCCTGCCTGCCCTCCCGAGCTCGGCCCCCTACCCAGACATCTACGATATGATGAAAGTCGGGGGAGGGGGGCGGGGGGGCAGGGGTGCAAGGAGCACCCCCTCACGCCTGTCCACTCACCCTGGAGCGCGGACCCCTGCCCAGGCGTCTGCTGGGCCGCGGACCCGGGGTGGGGGTCCAGGGGTGCGGGGCAGCGCACTCACGCACTCACTCACCATTGAGCCCATACTTCTGGCGGCTGCAGCGGACCTGCTCTGGGCTCAGACCGCAGCTCTCCCGCACCGAGAAGCGCCGCAGCACCGCCGCGGCTGGCTGCAGGTGGGCGGCCTCCATGGCTCGCAGGCTGGCACGACCCGGCCCGGGAGCCCCGCGAGGTGCGGCCGCCCAGGAACTTGGCTCGCGGGCAGCCTGAGCCGAAGAGCTGGCCTCGCTCGGGGTGGGGGGCTGAGCCAAGGGTGGGGTGTGCGCCCGCCCTACTGAGCTCGGGGAAGCGGGGTGGGGGGGGGGGCCCGGCCGGGGTTTGGGGAAGGGAGGGGAGAGGGAGAGGGACCCGCTAAGGGGGAGGGGGACAGTCCAGCCCGCCGGCCCCGGACTCGTGGCACCGCCCTCTGCCCGCCCCCTCCATCCCAGGGGGACCGCCCTCAGTACGAGGGGCCTACCCACTGCGCCTCGGCCCCGCCCCGAGGCCCCGCCTTGGCCTCCCATTGGTGGTCCTGGCCGCCTCATTTGCATTGGGTCCCCCTTGGGGAGCCGGGTAGCAGCCTCCCCCTTCCCCTCTGCCCCCCTCTAACCGGCCCCCCTCCCCCCAGGCCAGCTGCGCTTCCTACACCGCCCGCCCGCCTACTCGCGGGCAGCTTCCGCCCGGGCAGCCGGGCCCCTTCTCCCTCCTGGGGCCGCTGGATGCTCCCCCGCCCCGCCCCGCCCTCCAAGGCCGGCCTGAGGACACCCTCATACTTCGGGGCTTTTCTCTGGACGTCCCCGAGGGGCTCCTGGAGGTCACCTGGCCCAAGACCCTCCATTTTACAGACAGGGGAACGGAGGAAACCCAGAGCCTTAGACGGACCTTCTTCAAGGTCAGCCAGGGAGGAGCGGAGCAGCCGCTCCACCCTGACCACAGCCCTGGGCTCCTGCCAGCTCACCTCTCAGCATTCCACCTTCGCAGAGCCCAGAATAACTTCTCTCCCCCTCTCTAGCCTCCTGAGCCTCAGTTTCCTCGTCCATAGAGTGGGCACACCTCCGGGCTGGATCCAGGGGCCTCATGCGCTGCCCCCTCGAGCCTCGGTGTCTTTCAGCGATATTGGCCCTTGGTCGTCAGTGTCCTGGGGAGCTCCTGGCCCCTGGGCCTGATAGGAGGCCACACTAGGCGAGCGGGGGACTGCAGGAAGGAGGGAGGGAGGGAGCCAGGGTAGCTTCAGGGCCCCTCTCCCAGCCCTGCTGCTGCAGTGGCTGCCGTGACCGCCAAGCCTTGCCTGCAAGGAGCTTGCAATCTACTGGGAAGGAGGCACTCCAAAGCTCCCTAGGTCTAGACGCAGATAAGCAGAAAACCCAAAGGAAGCGTCCTCTCGCTCAGGACAGAGGCAGGAGGGGTACCCACAGAAGCCTACAGGCAGTGGGGGCACCTGAGCAGGAGTTTTGCAGTCAGAGATGGACCCTGCCTAGGTGCATTCTTGGAGGTGAGAGAGGGCAGTAGTAGCAGGGCAGCAAACGGCTGTGGGAGGAGTGAAGGGCAAATCATCGGGAAGAGAAGGGTGGGGGCTTGGGAGGGGTGACGCAGCCTCTGGAGCCAAAGGCAGACGTGGATTGGGGGGGGGGGGGGGGAGGGGTGGCGGGGGGCGGGGGAAGGGGGGGGGGGGACCTGAACCGGCGGGGGGCCTGGGGGAGAGAAGAAAGGGAAGGCACATGTGAAAGGTGGCTCCTGGAGCTCTGGGTTCCAATCCCAGCTTTGCTATTTAGCTGTTTGAGCATGGCAGGTCACCCATATCTCTGCACTTCCTCAGTTTCCCCATCTGTCAGATGAGGGGGATGGGCTCTGACCTCTGAAGTTCCCTTATCACTGCTCCTTGCTTAGCCTGGGAAATAGGAAGATGTGTGTCCTGGGGGAGGCAGGAGCTGGGGCAGGTTGGGGCAAGCTTGAGAAATTGGCAGGAGGTGGTTGGAGATGTGGGACTGGTGCTTGGGGTGACAGAGGCTGTGAAGGAGGCCCGAGGACGGAGAAGCCTTCACGGGCAGGAGCAGCCCAGTGTGGAATGCCAAGGGGGATGAGGGAGGAGAGACCGTTTGGCAAGTGCAGGAATGTCAAGGAGCGGCAAGGCTGGGGGTGCCTCCCGGGAGCAGGAGCCCCCCTTACTCCTAGGCCTGCTGGCTCCCCCAGGGGAAGGCCGAATTCTCTGCATGGGCCTTCTCATTGTTGCCCTTGGGCACCCTCATGCAGAGCTGGGAAGTATCTCCACCAGGCTGGTGCAGAGGGATTTCTGTGCCAAAGCAGCCCGGCTGCCTGCATTGGGCCGAGTGCATCTTCCTTGGAGAGGAGCAAGGCTGGCATGAGGGGGCTTCCTTCACATCAAACCACCAGGGAAGGACAGTTGAGCGGCTCCTCTGGGCCCCATCCCTCCTCTCTCCTGTAGAAGCCTGGAGAGAGGGCACTGGGAATCTGGCCTACATCTGGGGGAAGGACGGTGGGTAGGCTTGCCGGGGGCCAGGCTTAAGATCGCAGAGAAGGCCTGGGTCTTCAGGGTGAAAGATCAATGTAAAAGCAGGGGAAGGGGCTCCGCACAAGCAGTCAACACCACCTACCACAGGCTGAGCCCAACCTTGGGCATCCCAGAAATTCCTTTTGCCCAAGCATTCCCAGGCATGGCCAGTGTGGGACACAGCAAAGGGGCTGGCTCTTTGGCCACCTCAGCCCACCCTGAAGGATTCAGTGAGGTGCTTCTCTGTATGGTGGTGCAGGGCTCCTTCCAGTCTCCTCAGGGTCTGCAGGGGTCCTAGCCAGGCTCCCGGGGCTCATTCCAGCACCCCCAAGCTAGTGCGAGCACATTCCACTGAGTTGGAGAGCCTTGGAATCGTTGGACAGGGCTCATTTCCCCATGAACCAGCCTGACAGAGGTCAGAGCCCCACATTCAGAGGAGCCACTGAAGAAAATTCAGGTTCTTCCTCAGTGTCCCCTGCAGGCACTCTTGGGCCCAGAGGGACTGCAGGCTGCATCTGAGATGCTGAGGAGAGGAAACTCAGGAACACTGGAGAAAAGCAGAGCCACTCCCTATTGGGAGCACAGCAGAGGGACCAGAGGCGCTTAAGGGGAGAGACCCTTGGGTGGCTAGCTCAACAAATGCACATAATAGCTCTTCACAACCTTCTCTACCTCCCCCAGCCTTAGCTGAGGGCCTCCCCTCCCCTCACACATTGCTGATAACATCAGCTGTTTTCTCCCTTTCTCTCCAAACCCTCCCCCACATCATCTCCCACTCTCCCTTCCCCCAGGCTTTGTCGATAAGGCGGTCCTTTCTTTGCCAAGGTCAGCCCCTCTGCATGCCCTCAATCCTGCCCCTTCCCTATCTCTTCCCCAACAAGCTGCCACCTGCGAATATTCCCTCTTCCCACCTACTGCGTCCTTCCCTGCACCTTCCAAAGGGTCCAGGTCTCCTTGATCCCTTCCAAAACCTTCCTTAGAGCCTACTGCCCCCTCGTGCAGCTAGTCTACATCTGTCCTCTTTCTCGACAGATTCTGCCTTCTCAACTCGGGGCCATCTGGCTTCTGACTTCCTCCCTCACATGAAAAGATCCCTTCAAGGTTATCAGTGATGGTGACGATGGCCTGAACCATGGTGGTTCGCTGTGTGTAGCGAAGGGCTGGCAGTGATAGGGACACTGACTAGCTATGGGGGGAGGGCATGTGAAGGCCCCAGAGATTCTGGGAGGCTGGTGCCCTTGACGAGAAGACGGATGTGTAATGGTTTGGCGGGCAAGGTGGAGAGACGACTTCAGTTTTGGACAAAATGAGTTCAAGGTGTCTCTGGGACATCCAGTTTGGAATATCCAATGGATAATTAGTGATGTAGGGCCCAAGGTCTGTGGAGAAACTGAGGCTGGATAGACAGATCTGGAAGTCATCAGTATATATGAGTGAAATACACATAGGAACCGAGGGTGTGTGTGTGTGTGTGTGTGTGTGTGTGTGTGTGTGTGTGTGCATCCGAGTGTGAGTGTGTATGTGTATGTGAAAGTGTGAATTGTGTGTGTGTATGTGAAGGGGAGAGGATTAAGGGAGGGTTATGGGGAGGAAGAGGAGGAGGGGCCAAGGACAGAACCTCAGAGAACCTAGGGGGGTATGATATGGATGATCAGTTGGCAAAGAATAGTCAGACAGAAGGTGAACTGGGAGAGAGCGCTGATGTGAAAACCCAAAGAGGAAAGCTTCCCCAGGAGAAGGTGATCAATGGTGTCAAATGCAGCAGAAAAGTACAGAAGGAGGGTGACTGAGGAAAGGCCATCAGCTGTGGCAATTAAGCAATCATTGGTCACTTGGGGAAAAGCAGCTTCAGTTTTGAAGGTGGAAGGCAGAAGACAAGGGGCTGAGGAGTGAGAAGACAGTGAATGCAGATGGCTCTTTCGAGGAGTTTGGCTGATAAAGGGAAGAGAGCTCTCGAATCCCAGCTGGAGAAGACAGTAGCATCCACTGAAGGGCTTTTCTGGGGATGGGGGAGACCTGGGCATGTGGGAAGGCAATAGGAAAGGAGGCAGTTGACAGGTTGAAGGAGGGACAGGTTGAAAATCTGTCTGAGGTTGCAGTTTTCTAGAGAAGAAGGAAAGGAATAAGAGAACGGGCCCTTGTAGGAGGGGTGTGTGGCCTTGGCAAGGAAGAGGGCCATCTTCTCCTTGTTAGAGACTCAGGAAAAGGAGAGAATGGGAGGTGGCGCTAAGGGACTAAAAGGGGACAAGGGAAAGGCACGTGTGTGGGGGATAATGGGAGTCATTAGGCAAAGAGAATCACTGAATCGGTGACTTTGAAAGGGCTTCATTTGGACTCAGTGGGCCTTCATTTGGCATGAGAGAAGCTAAGACTGAATGATGTGTCAGGGGCCCACAGCAAGATGGCCTCACAGTTGAGGCTGGGACCCAGGTCTCCTCAGCCATGGTCCTGGGTTATTCCCACTGCACAGAGGCTGGCAGGAGGGGACTTTTTGATGGTACTTCTGAGGAACCACTTTCATGATGGAAGTCCTGCCTGGGTCCCCAGGCATGTAGGTCTCTCTGCTTTGCCTTCCTAGCCCTGTCTAAAGTAACATCGATGTGGTAGTCACAGATCACACCCCTTGTTGAGCACAGCTACCAAAAAATAGTGAACAGGAGCAGGAATAGGGCCTGAAAAGGTGTCCTGCCTCCACTCCAAGCCTATGTGGTCACTCAGGACACCCCGCCTCCCTCCAGCCCCTGGGCAGGGACCGACAGCTCCCAGAGTCAGTGGGGCTTGCTCTGGGCATCCAGCTTGCCCATGTCTGCTTCCTTTCTTTTGAGCACATCGCACAAAAACAAACTTCTGTTGGGCCCCCATGGTAAGGGATAGGGGTATAGTGTCACCAAGGAGGGAACCCTCAGGCCAACCCACAAGCCCTGAGGGAGCTTGGGCTGTAGCACAAAGCCAGATGGAGGGCAGGAAGCTGCCCCTAAGGGCACAATGCCCTGTGGTTGTTGATGTGGGCTGTGGATACAGTCTGGGTATCCAGGATGTGTCTCATTCATTGTCCTCTGGGCAGGGAGGAAGAAGGGGAGACCCTCCCATTTTCCCACACTTTCCCTTTAAACAGCACGTGGGACTTTCCAGGACTCTTTCACATCTATTCCCCTTTTCAATCAATCAACAAATGCCTACTATGTGCCAGACCCTGAGGTAGAATTCCTATACAAAGACAAGCAAACATTCCCTCCTGACATGGAGCCTGCAGGCTAATGGGAGAAGTTTAAGAAGGGGGAGTTGGAGGAGAGGGGAGGGGAAGGTAATGAGTTCTTCTGGATTCATTCGTTCAATAAGCAGGATCTACTTTATGCCAATCCAGGGAAGATGCAACATGGAGGTAAGCAAAGGCCTCTTCTTTGATAGAGCTCACAGATAACCTTCGAAACTAATGGGAAAAGTCTTTTTGCCCCTTGTAAGCAAGAGAGGAGGATCTCTGAAGTCAAAGGAGGAGAAAGGATCAGCAAAGAGGGATTATTGATAGAATTCAAGCTGCAGTTAGGGTCTGCAAGGGGAGGACTGAGAAAGTGTCTCTGGGCTTGGGACCTAAGGACCTTGGAGAGAGAAGTCTTATTCAGATGGCATGGCTGGAAGTTATAAGGGAGGGAGACAGACAGAAAGACAGAGAAGGAGAGACAGAGAGGGAGAGGACCTTAAAGGTTGTCAAGTTCAACACTCCTTTACTTTAGAAAAAAGGAAACTGAGGCATAGATGGCGTTGACTTGTCCAAGGCCAGTCACACAGAGAAGTCAGAGACAGGATTTGAACCCATGTCCTCTTAAGGCAGTGCCTTTCTCCATTATACCAAGAAGTCAGTCAGACTGTCAGAGACTCGGAGATGGTGTGAGATGAAGGTGTAGTCCCCTTTCTAGACCCTCTTTCTGGAATACTGGAAGGAGGAGAGTGAGGATGGTGGATGGCCTGAGGTAGTGACAGGGTCAAGGGAGGTGTTTTAGTTTTAGTTTTAAGATCGGGGAGATTTGTGGGTATCACATCAGTAATAGAATACTTGGGAAAAACCAAGGGGATTTATTTTGTGACTGTTAGTGGCAAATATATACAATGTAAAATGACAGGGAATATTATTCTAAGTCAGTCTGGGATCACAGATTTCTAATCAGCCCCAGATAGAGGAAATCAAAGGATTCCAAGTTCATCTTAGCCTGGGAGCACTCTGGTTGGCTTTCATTGCTTGTGCTCAGCTAGGCATGGTAACTCACAGCGGAGGCTAAGGGCTAAAAGAGTTGTAAGCCCAACCTTCTCACACACAGTAGCCATTCTCATCTCATTCCTTATTTCTTCATGTCAATTATTTTACTTTTTTTCTGATTATTACTTTATTATACTCTCCACTGCAATTGTTCCAAGCTATGTCTTCTCAAATCACTGATGACAGCAGAGGCGTCAAACTCACGGGCAAGCACTGAAACCCCCAACACTCAATGCTGCTGAACCAGATCAACTTTCTACCTTTATCTCCCGGTTCCAGTCTCCTTTCCTGCTGTCTACAAAACTTGTTTGGGTCTTCCCCATCCTAGAAAAAAACTTCAGTTTCTTCTCCAGTCATCCCTTCAAACGATCCTCCTGTGTGTCTCTTCTCTACACTTTCTACCGAAAGTATCTAAATCCCTCATCTCCACTTTCTCACCTTCCACTCACTTCTGAACCCCACATATCCCAGCTTTCACTCCCATTCTTTGCTCTCTCCAAGGTCCCCAGCGACCTCTTTATCACTAAAGCCTCTTATAAAACCTCCTTCTTCTTGACCTCTCTGCAGTTTTTCATATTGCTGACTTTCCCTTTTCTCTCATTCTTGTCACTTCTCGGGACTCCCACGATACTATTCTGTCCTGGCTCCCCTCTGAGCTGCTTAATACTCTTCATTGATTGATTTTAGTCATTGCATCTTATTTGACAGGAACAATGGGCCTAGAAACACGGCAGTAGAAAGAAGGCCGATGACCACAAGAAAAGTGATTTTGCTCAATAGAAACAATATGGAGAGGAGAATAGAAATCTGACACTGGGCTCAAAGAAGATGTGCCCACAGTGTTTGGCCAAGCTTTTCAGGGAGTGCCCCAGAAGGGACATGAGTAATGTTTTAGGCCAAGGGAGAGAGAGGTCCTGAGGGTACAAGAAATGAACTAAACAAGGACCAAAGAAGATGGGAGAAAGCTGCACAAAGGTCATGAAGAGGGAAGGTTGTCCTAAGATGGCCTGTTCTGGAGAGTGGCTGCCACTGTGATACAGGACTGTAAGGAGACATTATTACTAAGCCAGGAGAGACACTTCCTGAGAAGAATTCAGAGGAGCGTGGGAAGACTTCGTTTGGATTAACTGAGAGTGAGAGAGCAGAACCAGGAAAAGAAGTCCCCAAAACTAGCCTGGAAATGGAGAGGACACAAAACCAACCAAAAATGAGGCTATGGGTGTGGAATGCTACATTCATTGTTGGATTCAGTCAATGTGTTGGTTAGTTTTGCTGAACTGCAATTTTCTCCTTTTTCATTCCTTCGGTGCAGAGGGTGGGGATCTGCATCTGTGTAGGGAGGTAAGAAAAATACCTTGGGGAGAGAAGGTGATACGAAAACACACTACAGGAGACCCATTACCAAGAGGGAAGCCAAGCCAGACAGCCGGAATGAGGAAGGCGGGGGCATCACCAAGGACTCCTGGGCACTCACAGCCCTGCCCGAGCCGGGAGGCGGTTGGGGCTGTACAGACATTCAAAGAGCAGATTTGTCTGTTCTCCAGAGTCAGGAGATCTGTGGGCTCACGATGACGGAGGCAGCGCCATTAGGAACAGCTTAGCAGCCTGATTTCAAAGGCCTTGTTCCCCAGCACCCCTTGTCTCTCGGTGTCCTCTCAGTCTCCACTGAGATCCAAGGTGGATCTCCCACCCTTCCCAGCAGCTTTTGTGCCCACTCTGCAGCCAACACCCCCGCTCAGATCGAGTAACTAGCATGTAGTGACTGACAATAACAAACCCCATCCCTGCCCGGAGCAGCTTGCATTCTCCTGAAGGATGGGCTCTGCCTGCAGGCAAGCCCACCAAGTACACACTTGTGGCTGCACTGATTCCGAGCCTTTGGCCGCAGCGGGATCACTGTCTGACTTAGCGTTAGAACATCCCTCTCCCTTCCATTTTAACCCCCGACCAGGAGGTTGTTCACCAAACCTTCACTTCCTCCAAGTCCTACAGGGTCGAGTTGTGAAGCTCCTGACACTTGGCATGCAAATGAGCAGAAGCTAAGGCAGCCGCCCCCCCACACCTCCCTGCTGCATTCAGGAGCCTTCACTGACAACAAGAGCCATCGGAAGACAGTCTGTCTTGTCTTTCTACACTTGGCCTCCCAAAGGAGATACTGTTTGTAAAGTCCTCAGCACGCAGTGGGTGCTTAATAATTGCATGTCCTTTTGCTCACTTCCCTTCCCCCATTCCTCTCTCTGTAATACTTTCTTAGACTCTTCTAAGCTGGCAATGCCCAACTTCCTGCCAACGTGGTGCCAGGCTGGGGAACCAATTCAACCTGCAGAATGGACCCCAGCAGCCCCCCCCATGAAGCCCCTCAGCCTTCCCTCGGAAATGAAGTGAGAACAGACCCTAATCACGTGCCCCGTGCCACCATGGGAAGTGGCCCCTGGCCAGACCACCTCAGGGCCCTTTGCCCAGCAGCCAGCAGCCCCAGCCGCTGGTCCTCTGTTCCTCTGTGGACCCCCTTCACCCAGGGACTCCCTCAGAGAGGGAAGGAAGCCAAGTGAAAGGGCTTCCCACTGCCACTGGCTGGCTCAGACACCAACAATGCCATGGGCCTGCGAGCTTTGTCAATGCATCACCATCTTAGTGATGAGGGGGAGGGGCGGGTCTCTGAGAGTCAGGGCCAGAGGTGGGACTGGAGCCCCTTGTGCTTCCCCCTCCCCCCACCTCGAGTCCCTCGCTCCCACAGGCCTCCTAGCAACCAGACAGTAGCCAACTGGTCGTGGGTCTGGAGCCCTGAATGCAAAACACTGGCCCAGAGGTTCACCTTCATTTCCAGTTTCCTCCTTTGATCAATCACCATGGCCACTGGTAAACAGTGAAGGGCAGGGCAGCCTAGACCCTACCAAGCTGCTAGTCACACCCTCTCCAACCACTCCACCTTCTGTCCCTTCTGAGACCCCAGAGCCAAAAGGAGGAAGCTGCTGGACTCTGGTCCTGGCTGCTTATCTCCTGGGCTCAGGCCCTGCCTCCCTAAGGCAGGCTGGGAGGTGACAGGGCTGTGGTGGCTGAGCCCTCAGGCGTCTCCCTGGCCTTCTGGTCACAGGGTGCATAGCAAGGGGGAGGAAGACCCACCCTTTTGGAAGCAGTTCTCTGCAGCATGGAGGGCTAGGTTCAGGCCTGGGTCCCTAACTCAGGAAGGACCTCAGCAGAAGAGCAAGCAGGCTAGCCACAGCCTGGACCCTGCCATCTGACACTCCGCCAAAGGGCCTGGGGGTGCCTGAGATCAAGAAGAGATTTGAGGGAAGGACTGTGTGTGCTGGGGGAGCTGAGCTGAGTTAGGGCAGCGGTGGCCTCCTCTGCCTGGGACACCCAGAATCAGGACCTGGAGGGATGGCCAAGCGTCCTGGCCCTTGCTCCCCCCGGGTCACTGTGAAGGAGATGGCAGGGGCCACACTGGAGGGGCTGGGGCCTGAGGAAGCCTGTCCATCTGTGGTTGCTGATTGACGTCTGAGTCCCATCCCAGGTAGGGGGTGGGGGAGAGGCTGCTCATTTGTCTTGCAAAGAGAAGTCATTTGTATCCCAAACTCACTGATGGAAAATTAATTTGATGGCCAGATTCCAATCAGCTGACTGTGCACCAAGGAGAGTCAGGGAAGGCCCAAGCTACTCCACAAAGACTCACCTCCATAATCTAATATCGGGCTCCCAGGGCCCCGCCATAACCACTGGGCAGTGACTAGCCTAGGTTCACAGTGCAGCTGGTGAGCTAGAGGGAGAGAAGAGGAAGGGTCTGGGTCCCTCAGCAGTGCCCAAGGCCAATGCCCATTTTCTTGGGGCCAGCTCTCTGCCCCAGAGGTCCCTTTTAGCGTGCCAGTGTATGAGGCTGCCCAGATCCGTCCTGATCCGGTTGCCCCTCCTAAGAGGCCCACTTCACTAGTGGGTGAAGGGGCCCCTCAGGAAATGGAGACCAGAAATGACTGGGTCAGCCTACGTACAGGTACTGCCCAAATTCAAGCAGGTATGACCGGCACCAGAAAAACAAATTACATCCCTCCATTCCTTTACTACACATTCACTGCCTTCAGGGGAAAGATGAGGACATACGGTCCCCCAGCCCCCACCATCTCAGCACTTCCAAAGTCCCTGTTTTTGTCAGGGTTGCCATAATCTCCAGGATCCTGGGGTTTCAGCCTGGCGCTGTCCTTACCTCCTTACCCTCTCCTCTCCCATGTGGCCGACCTACCCTGACATCTCTACCTTCTATGCCCTCCCCTCCACTCAGCTGTGGTCCTCGGCCCTCTAGCTGGACTAGGGCACTTGCTGATCTACTCTGGCCTCCTCCGATCTCAAGGGGCGGAGGTTATTGTCCCATTCCATAAAGGGGGGGCTAAGTGATTGGCTCATGACAGGCCCAGGATTGGGTTCCAAGGCCCTGAGTCAGCCTCTCCTCTCCATTGTTTTGGCTGGTAGGCCTAGAGCTGCTTTTCCTGGGGGGACCCACAGGAGAGAGCCTCCCAACCTTGCCCTGGGCCTCCCCTGACTCAACATTCTAGAGCACTCGGGAACCTGGGAAGTGAAGAAGACAGACCAGTGGGAACTGAAGTTTGCCGAGGAGTGCCCTGCCTCCCCATGATCTCCCAGCTGCTGTGCTCCCAGAACGGGTCTGCAGCAGGGCCCCGCCAGCTCAGGTGTGTGTCCCAAGCTACACATTGCCTCGAAGGGGCCAAGGGCCAAGGGGGAGGGGATGGCTGTGTCCTGCCCTCAAAGGGTTTAGAGGAACCATCTCCCTGGAAGACTGGTGACCTTCCCCATTCAGCAGTTGGAGAAACAGGTGCAGAGGGAAACTGCTTCCCCGGGATCACCGTTGCTGCTAAGAACAAGGATCGGCTCCTCCCCAGGCAGCATAGCACTGACCCTCACACCTGCTGGGGAGGCCGTGAACCCTGGGAGGGGCCATGATGGAAGGGAAGGATCTCAGCAGGTAGCAGTGAGAATCTCACCCCCAGCCCCACCAGGGGAAGTGTCCAGGGAAGGCAAAGGTAGGATGAGCTCGCGATAGATGCCCCAGGGAGGAAGAGTTCACAGAGGCCTATTCTTGAAGCCCAGATGGGGGTGGGGTGGGGTCACTGTTGCCATCCTTGCCCAGCCTAAAGGGGACCCTCTCCCCTCTGGTTCCCCCAATCACCCTCCCTGCTTTGCCTGGGGGTGCTGACAGGTGCACTCAGGTCCTGCCCATGAGGTCAGTCTCCGGGGCCCTGAAGAGCTAGGAACACTGCCCTTCACCACAGCCCAGGGGGGCAGCCAGAACTGTCAACTCTGCTCTCAGTTGGGACAGGTTGGCCCATAAGTCTTGGCTCCCTTTTAGGGAAGAAAATACTGAAATGAATATAACCAAAGAAAGACAGAATGAGACAAACACAGATGGGGGGAGGGGGGAGAGAGACAGAGACACAGCACACAGAGACAGAGACAGCCATAGAGAGACAAAGGCAGCCAGCAAGGGAGAGAGACAGGAGAGAGATAGAAACAGACAGAGAGGAGAGAGACAGAGAAAGAGACAGGTAGACAGACAGAGGCAGAGACAGAGAACAAGGACAGAGACTGAGTCCAGAAGAGAGGTACCACTCCATGAGGAGACTGGGGATGGAAATGCTGCAGGATCCTGGCCCCTCCTGGGAGTCAACAAAAGCCAGTCCCACTCCTTCCCACACTGATGGCGGAGGCTCGGGTCTCAGCCAGGCCATTGTGCCCGGGCAGGAAGCTGTCCGGACCTCACCCACCTACCTTTCCCTCCTCACCCCTTGAGCTCTCCCAGAACTTGTTCCCTGGGGCACAAGAGGGGTGCAAAGAGAGGGAGGCAGCGGCTGTGGCAGCAGAAGGAAGACAGGACAGGCCCGGGACACCAGGGTTCTGGTCTGAATTGTGCTGCTAGTAAGCTGGGTTTCTTCTCAGCCCCTCCCCTGCAGGCTTCGGTTTCCTGGGGTGGCATTTTGGAGCTGAAAGTCAGCACACATGCCTATGAGAGGCAGGTCAAACTTCCATGACACAGGGACCTTTGCTAGGCAATGCCATCAGGGATCTACCTTTCACCTGTGGCCCAGCACACCAAGCCCAGCCAAGCTCAGGGCTTCCAAGGGCTTGGCTTAGTCTCAGAAAGGCTGCCCTCAAAATCAATCTCTAAATGGTTCCAACTGAAGGAATGAGACAAGGCAATGAAGAAAGAAAGCTCTCACGCTTTGCAGATCATGGGATGACGTACTTAGAGAATCACGTAAGAAACTACTTGAAATAATTAACAACTTCAGCAGAGTTGTAGGATATAATGAATATAAACCCACATAATAATTGGCATTTCTAGATGTAACTAACAAAGTCCAACAGCAAGAAATAGAAAGAGAAATTCCATTTAAAGATACTGTGGACGATATCAAATACTGGAGAGTCCACCTGCCAAGACAAACCCAGGAACTCTATGAACACAATCACAAAACACTTTTCACACAAATAAAGTCAAATCCAAATCACTGGAAAAAATATCAGATGCTCATGGATAGGCCAGGCTAATAGAATCAAAATGACAATTCAACCTAGCAATTTGCTTATTCAGTGCTGTACCAATTAAACTACCAAAAATTATTTCATAGAGCTAGAAAAAATAACAGCAAAATTCATCTGGAAGAACACAAAGTCCAGAATATTAAGGGAATTAATGGGAAAAAAATGTAAAGGAAGGTGGCCTGGCTATGCCACATCTCAAACTGTGTCATAAAGCAGCAGTCATCAAAACAATCTGGGGCTGGCTAAGAAATAGAGGGGTGTCAGGGGCAGCCAGGGGCGCAGTGAGTAAAGCAATGACCTGGACTCAGGAGGAACCCAGTTTGGTTCCAGCCTCAGACATTTAACACCCACACATAAAAAAGAGCCGTGTAACCATGGGCAAGTTACTTAGTCCCCAGTTACTCTCTAAAAGGCAAAAAAAAAAAAGAAAGAAATAGAGGGGTGGATCAGTGGTACAGGGTTAGGGTACTCAAGACAGCAGTCAATGACTAGAGTAATCTACTGTTTGATAAACCAAAGACTCCACCTTCTGGGATAAGAACTCCTGATTTAACCAAAAAAAATGCTGGGAAAACTGGGAAATAGTATGGCACAAACTGGGCATAGACCAACATCTTACACTGCATGTCAAAATAAAGTCAGAGTGTGTACACAATTTAGATATAAAGTCTGATACTATAAGCAAACTGGGAGAGCAAGCACTAGTTTACCCATCAGATCTATGAAGAAGGGAAGAATTTATGACCAAGCAAGAGAGAGCATCATGAAATGCAAAAGGGATGATTTTGATACATTAAATTGAAAAGTTTTTACACAAACAAAGCCAATGCAACCAAGAAGGGAAGCAAAAAGCTGGAAAACAATTTTTACTGCCAGTGTTTCTAATAAAGGCCTCACTTCTAAGATATAGAGAGAACTCAGTCAAATCTATAAGAATACAAGCCATTCCCCAATTGATAAAAATGGTCAAAGGATATTACCAAGCAATTTTCAGATGAAAAAATTAAAACTATCTATAGTCATATGAAAAATGCTCTAGGGGTGGCTAAGTGGCACAGTGAATAGAGCACCAGCTCTGGAGTCAGGAGGACCTGAGTTCAAATCCAGCCTCGGACACTTAACTAGCCATGTGACCTTGGCCAAGTCACTTAATCCCAATTGCCCTACCTTACCCCCTCCAATGAGTAAAAAAGAAAATAATGCTCTAAAGCACTATTGATTAGAGAAATGCAAATTAAAACAATTTTGAGGTACCACCTCACACCTTTCTGATTGACTATATGGCAGAAAAGGAAAATTATGGGTGTTGAAGAAATGTGGGAAAATTGGAACACTAATGCATTGTTGGTAGAGTTGTGAACCGATCCAACCATTCTGGAGAGCAATTTGGAACTATGCCCAAATGACAATCAAGCTGTGCATACCCTTTGACACAGTAATACCACTACTAGGTCTGTATCCCAAAGTGATCATATTTATTAGCAGCTCTTTTGTGGTGGCAAAGAATTGGAAATTGAGGGGATGCCCATACATTGGGGAATGGCTGAACAAGATGAACAAGATTTAAGAAATGATGAGCAGGTGGATTTCAGAAAAAAACAACAACAGACTTACATGAACAGATGCTGAGTGAAGTGAGCAGAACCAGGAGAACATTGTACATAGATAGTAACAGCAACACTGTGGGATGACTAAGTTTGTTAGCTTAGCTCTTCTCAGTGATACAATGATGCGAGATATTCCAAAAGACTCACGGAAAATGCTGTCCACAATCAGAGAAAGGGCTATGGAATCTGAATGCAGATTGAAGCAGACTATCTTCTTTTTTTTTCTTTCTTGCGGTTTTTTTCCCCTTTTCTGATTCATGTTTACAACATGGCTAATGTGGAAACATGTTTAAAACATGTATAGCCTATATCATTTCTTACTGTCTTGGGGGAGGGGGCAGGGGAGGGAGAAAATAAATTGGAAGGCAAAATGTTATAAAAGTGAACGTTGAAAAACAAGTCATTATCCTTTAAAAAAACACAAAACTTTGAATTTAAATTCTCTCCCTTCCTCCCTCCCCACCCCTCCCCCTAACTGAGAAGGCAAGCAGTTCCATATAGGTTCTATATGTAAAATACTTACATGAGAGTTATGTTGTGAAAGAAAATGTAGACCCAAAAAATGTACCTCAAGAAAAACAAAGTAAAAAAAATCTGCTTCCATCTGCATCCAGACTCCACCAGTTCTCTCTCTCTGGGGACGAATTTTACACCCTAAGTCCTTCAGCTGTCTGAGAATATAAGTGACTCACAGCAGTCACTCTACAATGTTGCTGTCACTTTGCACACGGTACATTTGATTTTGCATCAGTTCATGTAAGTCCAGGTTTCTCTGAGAGTATCCTGCTCATCATTTATTATAGCACAATAGTATTCCAACACAATCACATAACCACAATCCGTTCAGCCATTCCCCAATGGATGGGCATCCCCTCAACTCCCCATTCCTTGCCACTATAAAAGAGCTGCTATAAATATTTTTGTCCATATAGGTCCTTTTCCTTTTTGTCTTTAATCTCTTTTTGGATACAGATCTAGTAGTGGTATTTCTACGTCAAAAGGTACACAGAGTTTTGTAGCTCTTTGGGCATAGTTCCAAATTGCTCTACAGAATGGCTGAATCAGTTCACAACTCCACCAACACTGTACAAATGTCTAATTTTCCCACATTCCCTCCATTATTTGTTATTTTCATTTTCTGTCATATTCTCCAATCTAATAGGTATGAGGTAGTGCCTCAGAATTGTTTTAATTTTCATTTCTCCAATTAATACTGAGTTAGAGCATTTTTTTCAGATGGCTAGAGATAGCTTTACTTCATCTGAAAACTGTTCATATCTTTTGATCATTTATCAATTGGAGAATGGCTCTTATTTTTATAAATTTGACTCAGTTCTCTACATGCTTGAGAAACGAGGCTTTTATCAGAGAAACTTACTTCCATTTTTTTTTCAGTTACTATTGGTAACTGTATTTCCCTCCATCCTATCTCCCCCATTTATTTTATTCTCTCTTTCACCCTGTTCCTCCTCAAAAGTGTTTTGCTTCTGACTACTCCCTCCCCCAGTCTGACCTCCCTTCTATTACCCTCCCCTTCTCTTATCCTCTTCCCTTCCTTTCTTGTAGGGTAAGATAGATTTCTCTACCCAATTGAGTTTTTATACCCTCTTTGAGCTAATTCTGATGAGAGTAAGGTTCACTCACTCCCCCCTTCCCTCTCCTCTCTTCCCCTCCACTGTAAAAGTTTTTTCTTGCCTCTTTTATGTGAGATAATTTACCCCCATTCTACCTCTCCCTTTCCCTTTCTCCCAGTGCATTCCTCTCTCATCCCTTAATTTTTTTAGATATCAACACTTCATATTCAACTCAGACCTGTGCCCTCTGTCTAGATATACTCCTGCTAACTACCCTAATAATCGGAAAGATCTTTCAAGTTACAAGTATCATTTTCCCATGTATGAATGTAAACAGTTTAACATTAAGTCCCTTATGATTTCCCTTTCCTGTTTACCTTTTTGTACTTCTCTTGAGTCTTGTATTTGAAAACCAAATTTCTATTCAGCTCTGGTCTTTTTTTTCCTCAAGAATACTTGAAAGTCCTCTAGTCCACTGAATATCCATTTTTTCCTCTGAAGGATTAGACTTGGTTTTGCTGGGTAGGTGATTCTTAGTTTTAATCCTTTGCCCTTTGGGATAGCATATTCTATCCTTCAATGTAGAAGCTGCTAAATCTTGTGTTATCTTGATTGTGGTTCCATCATACTCAAATTGTTTCTTTCTGGCTGCTTGCAATATTTTCTCCTTCACCTGGAAGCTCTGGAATTTGGCTATAATATTGCTGGGAGCTTTCATTTTCTTTCAGGTGGTGATTGGTGGATTCTTTCAATTTCTATTTTACCTTCTGGTTCTAGAACATCAGGGTAGTTTTCCTTGATAATTTGTTGAAAGATGATGTCTAGGCTCTTTTTCTGATCACGGCTTTCAGACAATCCAATAATTTTAAAATTATCTCTCTTGAGTTTATTTTCCAAGTTGGTTGTTTTTTCAGTGAGATATTTCACATTGTCTTTTTTTTTTCCATTCTTTTGGTTTGGTTTTATTGTTTCTTGATTTCTCTTTAAGTCATTAGCTTCGGGAGCAAGCCTACTCTCCTGGCTCGGGGGTCATCAGGGAACGCTGCGGCTGGTGCTACCTCCACCGCCAGCAGCAGCCAGAAACATGGTGGGCCGGAGTGGTGCTATCACCGCCAGAGTGTGCGGGGGGCCCTCTTCATCAGCTACTGTATTTACTTCGATCGCAAGAGAGGGAGCGACCCCAACTTCAAGAATAGGCTCCCAGAGCGAAGAAAGAAACAGAAGCTTGCTAAAGAGAGAGCTGGGCTTTCTAAGGTACCTGATCTTAAAGGTTCAGAAACTGTTCAGAAGTTCTTTCTTGAAGAAATACAACTTGGTGAGGAATTACTAGCCCAAGGTGAATATGAAAGGGGCGCTGACCATTTGACAAATGCCACTGCTGTCTGTGGGCAGCCACAGCAAACTCTTCCATCACCAGTGTTCCAGATGCTTCTGACTAAGCTGCCAACAATTAGCTGGAGAACTGTGAGTGTACAAAGCTTGGCCGAAGATGATGTGGAATGAGAAACATGTCAACGTAATAAAATCTTAATAAAAATTGTTTTCAATAATTCTCAGCCCAGAAGATGAGCAGCAATGGGGGGGGGGGCAAACATGCTAGTTATGGACTATGTATTACACTGAAATCTACCAAAGTTGATTCTAACTTTGTGTAGGTAGGTTTGCTTGGATTTTATTTGTTTATCTTAGTGAGAAGTGTATTTTGATAAAAAAAATTTTTCATTTTCTAAACACACTGAATTATCTAAATATCACTAATTTCACTTGTTACTAAAATATGCAGTTGTAAGATACATATGACATGACACTACTATATGTTAAAAATACCCAGTGCTCATTTTTGAAAAATAAAAGTTAAAGCAATAAAATGAAAATAAACACTCCAAACACACACACACACACACACACACCCCAAAACAAACAAACCAAAAGTCATTAGCTTCCATTTGCTCCATTCTAATTTTTAAGGAATAATTTTCTTCAGTGAGCTTTTGTACCTCCTTTTCCATTTGGCCAATTTTACTTTTTAAGGAGTTTTTTGTCGTCAGTGAATTTCTGTGCCTTTTTCTCCACTGGGCTGATCCTGCTTTCCAGCCATTCTTCTCCTCCCTGGCTTTTAGGGCTTCTTTTCCCATCTGGCCTCATCTGGTTTTGAAGGCATCATTTCCTTCACTGTTTCTCTGTCTGCTTTACCAAGCTGTTGACTCTTTTCTCATGATTTTTCTTGCGTCCCTCTCACTTCTCTTCCCACCTTTTCCTCTCCTCTTTCTTGATGTTCAAAGCCCTTTCTGCGCTCTCCCACGGCCCGAGACCAATTCATGTTTTTTTCGGAGGCTTTGGATGTCACAGCTCTGACTCTGCTGTCTTCCGAGCATGTGTTTTGCCCTTCCTTGTCACCACATTGCCTTTCTGTGGTCAGATTTATTTTTTGTTGTTTGCTCATTTTTCCCACCTGTTTCTTCACTTCTAACTCTTTGCTAAAGCAGGGCTCGGCTTCCCGGGGGGGAGGGTGCACTGTCCCAAGCTTCGGGGTTTTGTGCAGCTGTTTTCTGTGATCCTTCTAGGGACCTGTAAGTGTTCAGTTCTTCCAAGGCAGCCTGATCTAAGGGGAGGAGTTTGCTCCTGTCCTGGCCTGAGCTCTGGTCAGTGAGTGACCACGAGTCCTCTTTTCTGTCCTGGAACTGTGAGGAGGGTCCCTGCTTCATTGTAGCCACAAGCTCTGCTTGGCTAGCGCTCCTCCCCCCAGGAGCCCCACCCAGGACTGTGACCTGCATCCAAGTATGGGCAAAGCCCCAGAGTCCTGCCTCAGTGCCAGCAAAAAGACCCCCGTGATGTCCTTCTGACCAGCTGTTCAGCCCCCTCAGCGTCTATGGGCTGGGAGCTCTGGAGGCAGCCCCTTGCTGCTGCTGATTCAGTCACTCCCAAGGTGAGCTCCTGCTTTGCTGGGGCCGGGGCTGTGCTGACACAACGTCCTCTGACCTGAGCTCCTGTCTTACCAAGGTGTGACATACCCTTCCTGCTGAACTCCCAAGCTGTCTTTGGGGCCTGTATCCCAGCTGCTGGTGACTCAGTCACCCTGAGCTCTCTTCTGCTTTGCTGGGCCTGGTCTATGCTGGAATGCATTCCTCTCTCGACCAGGTGCAATAAACCTTTCCTGCCAACCTTCTAAGTTGGGTGGGCTGGAAAACCATTTCACCCCTTTTTTTTTGTTGAGTTCTGCCACTCCCAGAATTTGTTTAAAGTCATTATTATTTAAAGGTGTTTGGGGGAAGCTCAGGAAAATCCCTACCTTTACCATCTTGACTCTGCCCTTTTTCTCTCATTTTTAAATGTGTTTCTTGTAAATAATATATTGTTGGATTTGGGGTTTTGATCCATTCTGCTGTCTCCATTTTATGGGTGAGTTTGTCCCATTCATGTTCAAAGTTATAATTACCCGTTGTGTATTTTTCTTTCCCTATTTTTCCTCCCCGCTTATCCTTCCTCCGTCTCTCTGTCTCTCTCTCCGTCTCTCTCTTTTATCCTAACTCCTCCTCAGAAGTCTAGTTTAATTCTGACAACTGGCTCCCTAAATCCAAACACCTTTCTAAGAGTCGCTACCTATCCTAGCCCCTTGCCTTCCTTTTCCTCTGTAAGTTAAGAAAACTTTTATGCTCTTCTAGATGTATGTCATTCCCTCTTTAACCCAGTTCTGATAAGAGTAAGATTCTAGTACGGCCTGCCTCCACCCCTCCTACCTCCCAGCGGCCACCTCTGAACTGCCCATCCCCTGCACCAGAGTGAGCCCCTGGCCCATCCAGGGGCCTGTGGTATTGCCCTGAACCTCTATCCCTCCAGCCACCGCCTGCCTCAGGCCCTTTCGAGATCCGCCTCCCCCCCCCCCCCCCCCCCCCCCCCCGGCCCCCCCCCCCCGCCCCCCCCCCCAAACCCCCCCCCGGTTTTTTTGGGAAAACCCCAAAAAAAAGGGGGGGGGGGGCGATTTGGGAGGTGCAGCCAGGCAGGAGTCCTGTGCCACTGGCCAAAGTGCAGTAGAGGCTGGCCTCAGGAGGGAGGAAGCGAGGCTGCTTCATGCTATGAGACGGGGGGAAGGAGGGGGGGGGAGCATGAGGAGGAAGGGGAGGAGGAGGAGGAGCCGTGAGGCCGAGCTCTCAGCTGAGAAGGTGGCGCAGGTGGGAGGGCGAGCAGGGGAGGTGATTCGAGGAGCTGCCTCGTATCAGGGCCCAGGGGAGGCCACTTCACAGTCCCAGGTGCAAGATTCTCTCTAGCCTTAATCAGCAACTAGAGAAGGAGCCAAGAGAGCTGCTGCAGTAAGGCGAGGCCGAGGTTCGGCAGGGCGCCTTCCGAGGACAGGCCTGCGGCTCTGGAACTGCTTCCCCAAGCGTTCAGGACAGGAGAGGGAAGAGCAGCCGGCTGGCCTCCATCTTCCGCCTGTGCCCGGCGTTGGGCTGCCCACCGGGCCAGCCCCTGAAGGGGACCGGCGGACAGGAGGGCGACGAGCCCTTCACCGCCGGGAGGTGGCAAAGAGCGGCTCTGGAGCCCTGGGTGACTAGCGCCCACAGGCTGGGGAGGATGGCCCCTCCACGTTCTCCAAAGCGCACCAGGATCTCCGGAGCCAGCGTGGACTGGACCTGAGGCGGGGGAGAGCCCCAGACGGAAGCTTCTGTCGGGAGCCAGAAGCTGAAGACGGAGGTTCGTGAAGGGGCACCAAGAGCTGCCCCCGAAGGGTTCCCCTGCACCACCCACCCCTCCCGACGGGCTCAGGGGCTTCTGAGGATGGCCCTCGGGTCTGTGGATGCCGGTGCTACGGTTCTCCCTTGAACCCTGATTCTACTCTTAGCGCCTACCGGAAGCATCTCAAAACCACCTCCAAGACGGGGCTTTGCTCCTTCCCCCACCAGCCGAACTTCGCTCCCCGCCCCTTATCTAGGCCCAAAGCCCCATTCTTCACCCATCTCCCTCCACCCCTCTCCATTAGATTGGGGGACCCCATTTTTGTCCTTCTTCGAATGCCCAGTGATTGGCACAGTGGGTGTCACGTGGTGAGCTGTCAGCAAAGGGCCTGGAGAGGGCTGTGAGTAGAGGTCCTGAGGCGCGAGGCGGGTGGGGTGGCAGAAAAATGAGGCTAAATACACGCGTTGCTTTCTTTTTATATAGAATTTGTACAATATATTCCTCTTCATTTGTATATTATACCCACAACTTTCTTTTTACAGGTTGAACTCAATTGGTATCATCTGAATGCCTTTTCAACCAAATAAAAATCCAAAATAGGAAACCCGTAAGAAAAGAAATCTAAAACTGTGTTTAATGAAAATAAGTTGCGTTTCATTAGCAGTATAGTTTTTTTTTTTTTACATTGTAAATGATTTGGAGCAAAGAATTGTTTTAATCTTCATTAGGCACATGTTTCTAGCATACCTCTCAGCGATGCCTGCGTCCCCCCTTCCCTTACAGGCATCACTGGCTGGGGCCCAAAGAACGTGGGTCTTCAAGAATTCCTGTGTGGCCATCCAAATCAGGGACAGTCCCAGAAGTCAGCTATAAGGCAGTGTGAACTGACAGTTGTGTCATGTCCCTGGGGGTCACAGTCCTTTAGGAGAGAGGGGGTGACCAGCCAACAGAGGGCGCTCACCCTGCTTTCCTATGACTGCCCCAATCCAGCAAAAGGGCCTGCAGGGGGAAGGAGCCCACGACTGAGTCCAGAGTTTACTGACAAGTGATTTTCCTGATGTCAGAGAGAAAACAAAGGCTTCTGCCAAATTCTTGTGGTGGGTCTGAGCAGTGCCCCTGCGCCCTCTCACTGTGCTAGCCATGCTGAGCTCGAGGACCTGTGCGGGAGCCAGGGGACCCAAGCACCGCAGGGCCAGACAACTCTAAGAGGGACAGAAAACACCAGGCCAAGGCCTCTCTGGCCACGCTACAAGGGCCTCACAAAGTCAAGTTTTGGACTGTGCGGAGCAGAGGGGGAAGGAAGACACACAAAAACGCATCGGCCTGTTCCTCAGCCTGGAGTCTTACCCAGCTGGACCCAGACATTCCTATCAGTGGTGCACAGTCATGCGCGTACCAGCGGCCAGGCTGGGGAGGTAGGTGGGCCCCTTGGGGTGCAGTTAGAACACACAGGTACCATCTCCTCGGACCCTGACTTCCTATTTCTTCAGAAACCAACAGCTAAGGCTGAGATTAAAGCCGCCCACTTGGACCAACCCAGTTATTGCTGTACTGCTGATTTCAGGGCCGTTTCAGTCCATGGCTGGAGACCAGTCTGCTCAATATGGCCCCTTAGGAAATCTGAAGTCACCAGTGATGGAAAAGGGAAAAATGGAGAGAATTCATTATGCTTTCAAAAAGAGGGCTAGCCTTGGGCAGCCCCTCAGGGATCCATGGTCCAGAGCCTTCTGTCCCTCCCAGACTCCGGAGTGTCCTGGGCAGCAGATGCCTTGAGTAGCCTGTGTACAAGTGGAAATGCTCCGAGGGTAACGGGGAGGACGCTCAGCCGCCAGCAGACACCAGGGCCCAAGCACACCGGTGTCAGGCCCGTCTGGTTCTCAGAAGGTCACTTGTCTGCCCATGGTCACTCTCCAGGGCTGGCCCCAAAGGGGTCTCTCTGCCAGAAGAGACAAGAGCCATCGCGAGGCACATCCCCTCTCCCCAGAAGAGGAAAGACGTTCAGAAATGACCTTCCATGATGGCTCTTCTTGCTGGCCTGTCTGGATAATAAAAGCACGGGGCCATCGGAACTAAGAGGTTTCCCTCCACACCCCGGGGCAGGCGCACAGTGAGGCAGAGGGCAGGCCTTGTGCTGAGGGGCCGCAGAGCTGTTAGCCTTTCCAGACACTGGTGGATTTGTTTGGGTAGTCAATGGCGAGACTGATGGCTGCAATGTTTCTCAAAGCCTGCGTGTGGGGAGAAAGGCAGCGATCAGCAATCCTGGGGGGGTGGCGGGGGAGACCAGGGGCACCGCAACAGCCCACCACTAAGCCCTCAAAGGTACGTCCCTGAGAGGGGAGGGGAGGAGGGGAGGGCCTTCTCTCCTGGAGGCAGATAGAGTATCTAAAAGCCTGGTCCCAACTTCTCTTTCCAGGCCTTTACTAGAGTAATACACCTTTCATGCATTCCATGGTCAAAAGGCCCTTCTCACTGCTCCCCATCTCCCATTACTGCACTTCTTGAGCAGGTCTGCTCACCTCCTTCCTCACCTCCCTCACAGACACACAGCAGATGCTTGATAAATGTCAGATTGATGGTGAGCTAATTTTATGGACCCTCATTAAACTCAAGGTAAACTGCAAAGCTTTCACCAAGGGCAGGCTCACTCCCCCGAACAACGGAAGGAAAGGCTCCCACAAGGGTTCTCTAGGCAGACTCTGTTCTTATTGCAGAAGCCCACCTTCCCCCAGACCTAGGAGGCTGAAAAGGACATTCTTCACAACCGTTACCTCCCTGGGAAACAGACACTGTTGGGCTCTGGTGCCCACTTTACAGATTAGGAGACCGAGGTTCAAAGACAATACCCTCCCCTAGCTGATGTCAGAAGAAGGATTTGAACTCAAGCCCACATTCACCAACATTGCTGTTCCTTCGACAATGGCATGCTGCCCATCCTAGGATCATAGATTGAAGCACATAGGGCTTTCTTTTTATTCTAAAGCTGTTCCTCCCCCATCCTAAAATTAGTAATCATCAAAAATGTCCCAGCAAAACTTTAAAAGTGACCATGTATGGGGCGGCCAGGTAGCACAGCGAGTAAGAGCACTGGCTCCAGTGTTGAGAAGGCTCAGACACTTAGCACCCACCCAGAAACACCTGGCCGTGTGTTACTTAACCCCAATTGCTTAGGGGCGGCCAGGTGGCTCAACGAGTAAGAGCACTGGCTCCAGTGTCGGGATGACCTGGATCGAACCCGGGCTCAGATACTCAGCACCCACCCAGAAACACCTGGCCATGTAACCTTGAGCAAGTTACTTAACCCCAATGGCTTTAAAAAAAAAAAAAGTGACCATGTAGAAAACCACAAGCTCTATTATTGAGAATTAAAGCCTTCTGCCAGAAAGAGCAGACCAAAAAGGTGGGTATGGAACTAAAAACCAAGGAAAATAAATTTAAGTCTCCAACTAAACAGTGAACTGGGAATCCTGAAAATGACAGCAGGCAGCAATAAAACTGAAGGGAAACGGAAAACTAGGAGCTGGTTTTATGAAAAACCAAACGAAACAGATAAACTGCTGAATAATCTGACTAAAGAGAGAAGAAAACCCAGTCATGAGGATCAAAACCTCAAGGGCGAATTCTCTACCAGTGAAGAGGAAAGTAAAGAAACCATGAAGAAATCATTTACGAGGAAATTTTCTTGTTATGTCGCCCAATTACACGCCGACAAATCTGACGATCTAAGTGAAATGATGAACACGAGTGAAAACAGAAACTGACCCAAATAACGGATGAGGAAGCAAACACTGAACCGCCTCCCAGAGCTCCCGAGCGTCAGCCCAACGTGAGCGCTACCAAAGCGTTTCAAGTACAATGGATGCCAAGCTACAGACACTATTTGGGAAAGCAGGCGAAGAAGCCCTGCTTGATTCCTCTTATGGCACAAATAAGGTGCTGATCCTAAACCAGGATAAGCCAAGACAGAGAAAGAAAACTAGAGACCAATTTCCCTAATGAACTGTCCAAATATTTTAAATAAGATACAGGTGAGGAGATTACAGCACTGTCACCAGGACCCTGCCCTATGAGCAGCTGAGTTTATGCCAGGAAGCAGGGTTGGGTCACTAGTAGGAAAACACTCAGTGTGACTGACCATATTGGTAACAAAAACAACAAAGATCACAATGATTACCTCAACAGATGCAGAAAAAGCCTCTGACGCTCCTATTAAGAACGTCAGAGAGCATAGGACTAAATGAAGTTTACTTAAAATGGTAACTAGTATCTATGGGAAACTGTGCCCAAGCATTGTGTGTACAGGGCTAAGCTAGAAGCCTTCCCAGTAAGATCAGGGTGAAGCAGGGATGTCCATGATGTTCAACATTGTACTAGAAGTATTAGTGACAGCAACGAGAAGAAAAAGAAATTGAAGGAAAGAGAAGAGGTAATGAAGAAATAAAACCATCACTCTTTGCAGATGACATTATGGAACACAGAGAATCAACGAAAAACTACTTGAAATAACTAAAATAAACCCACATAAATCATCAGCACTTCTATATATTACTGGTAAAGTTCAGCTGAAGAGATAGAAAGAGAAATTCCACTTAAATAACTGTAAACAATATAAAATACTTGGGAGTCCACCTGCCAAGACAAATCCAGGAACTATATGAGCACTATTACAAAACACTTTTCACACAAATAAAGTCAGATCTAAACAATGAGGAAAATATTGATTGCTCATGAGGCCAATACAACAATATAACAAAGCCAGTGTAACAAAAGTGACAATCCTGCCTAAACTAATTTTCTTATTCAGTACCATACCAATCAAACTACCAAAAACATTACTTTATAGAGCTAGAAAAGATAATAACAATATTTATCTAGAAGAAGAGAAGGTCAAGAATATCAAAGAAATTCATGAAAAAGAAATGTGAAGGTGACCCAGTAATATCAGATCTCAAACTATATTATAAAGTAGGAACTATTAAAAAAAATCTCATATTGGCTAAGAAACAGAGTGGTTGATCAGAAGAACAGATTAGGTACACAATACACTAAACCCAAAGACCTGAGATTTGAGGACAAGAAACTACTATTTGACAAAATTTCCAAGAAAACTGGAAAATAGTATGGCTGAAACTGAGGGACAGACCAACATCTCACTCCATATACCTTCAAGAGGTCAAACAGGGTACATGATTTATACATAAAAGGTGATACTATAAGCAAATTAGGAGAACATGGAATAGTTTATCTGTTAGATCTATGGAAAAGAATTTAGTACCAAACGAGAGATAAAAAGCATTATGGGAAGTATTATAATGGGTGATTTTGATTATATGAATAGGCAGTTTTCAGAAGAAATCAAAGCTATCTATAGTCATATGAAAAAATGCTCTAAATCACTAGTGAACAGAGAAATGCACATTAAAACAATTCTGAGGTATCACACTGACATGGCAGGAAAGGAAGATGACAGAAGTTGGAGGGCACATGGAAAACTGGCCTGAGCATGCTCCAGTCTACCCAACGGTCCCCCACCCGAGTCTTTGAGCATGTGAATTGTTTCGAGTTCTCTGACACTCTGAACGAGGGTGCTATGAACACACTGTTGGTGGAGTTGTGAACTGATCCAACCATTCTGGAGAGCAATGCGGAACTATGCCCAAAGGGCTAGAAAACCGTGAATACCCTTTGATCCAGCATTACAAGTAGTAACTCTATACCCTAAAGACATCAAAGAAAAGGGGAAAAGAACCAGTTTGTACAGAGATATTTATAGCAGCTCTTTTGGTGGTGACAAAATGTAGGGAATATCCCCCAAAATTGGGGAAGAGCAGAGCAAGTTGCGATATAGGATTATGATGAAATTGTGTCATTAGAAATGACACACGAGGATGACTTCAGAAAAACCTGAGAAGACTGACACGAACTGATGCAGTGAAGTGAGCAGAGCCAGGAGAACATCAATTAACGCTGTATGATGAACAGCTGTGAATGACTCGGCAACACGCCGACCCAAGATAATCTGAAAGGGCTCACGGTGAAAACTGCTCTCCACTTCCAGACCAAGAGCCGATGGAGTCTGAATGCAGATCGAAGCAGACCATTTTCTACTTTCTTAATCTTTCTTGTTCTTTTGCAAACTGGCTAATATGGAAATGTTCTACATGATTGCACATGTATAAAGCGATATCAAATTGCTTGCCTTCTGAACAAGGGGGGCAGAAGGGGAGACAATTGGGAACTCAAAATTAAAAAAAAAAAAGAATGTTAAAAACTGTTTTTATATAAATTGGAAAAAAAATATTTTAAAAAGCCCTACCTTCACACCTTCACTTCACTTCAATTCATGGCCTCTCCCATGGACTGCTCACAGATTAACCTGTCTTCACTAGGCACTGCCCCTCAGACCTGTCACTGACATCCCTTGGCACCTCTCCTGGCCCGAGTATGCCCCATTCTACACGTGCAGCACCGCCTGGTCAGCCTCCCCAGAGCTTGCCAATCTACTGCTTGGACGGAGCATTCCCCGATCCCCAGAGCAGATGGACCTTTGCCCCACATGTGTGCTTATGGATAAACTATGCTTTCCTTCTAGGTTTGGCTTAACTCAAAGCCTCAGTCCCTGGATGTGGGAAGAAATCTGGGGGTCATGCTGGCGCTTCTTGGACTGAGCTCCTTTTAGACTGGGGATGTCATATTTTTGTGAAAAATGTGAACCAGGTGAATTTTGTAAAATCTTCCTTTCTATCCCAGCTGGGATATTTGGCAGCGCAAAACCGGCGACACTGGGTGCCCCGCCACTCTCATCTCTTAAGGTTGGCGATTCTTGCCTATGATCCAGACAGACCCATTCTCCTCTCTTCCTCCTTTTGTGACAGATAGTCGGGGTGTCTGCTGCACTAGATGGAGTGGCCCCAAGTGTGTCTGTCTGCTTTCCACTGCACTGTCCGGTGCTCTTGACCCTCTCTTGTGCTTGAGACTCCCTCCAACCTTGGTAGGTTCTCTCGAAGGCAGTACTGCCCTGAGCGACCGTACAGTCCAAAAGCATCAAGCCCTTCTGTTTCTGGTGCTTCACTCACCATCCCTTGCTGGCCAGCTTTATAAAAATGGGGACATCTGCTTCTCCCACTTTCCCTGTCACTGATGGGCTCAGTAGGTCCATCCCCTGTCCCTTCCAGGCCATTCTGTCCTGAAGCCCAAAGGCAGGCCTCAAGGATACTTGGACCTGGGGCCTGGATCTTTCTGGCTTCCTCTCAGGCCCAACCCCAATCTACGCATGGCTCCCTTGGGACTCCTATCTCCCATTAGCTCCTTCAGGGCACAGATGGGCCCTTTTGGCTCTGTCTTGAGAGAAGGTTCTAGCAGATACTAGATGCCATGGTTGGTTCTTTGCCTCTGTTTGAGGGCACGATCCAGGAATAGGGTGCTGTAGGGCCCCCCTATCCCCTGCCAACACCCTTCCTGGAGGAGCTGACTCTCCAGGGCCCTTCCCACGCCACTCCCTGGATTTACCTGGGCCGTGCAGCAGAGAAGGTAGTCATCTGTCGTTAAGGCGAGCACGTAGTCTTGTGAGAAGCCTAGTTCCTGTGGGCAGAAAGCATGCCCGGTGAAGTGGAGGGAGGATGGGCCCAGCAGCACAGTGGTCAGGGATGGGCAGGCGGGTCTGGCAAAGTCCCAGACTGGGCCTTAGCGACAGATCAGATGTGGGAGCCTCCCATCACCTGGGTGGGGAGAGGGGTCACCACTGCTCAGGTCCCACCCAACTCAGATAACTATAGTCCTGGAAACAAAGGCCATGCAAGTCCCTCCTGGCAGCTTCCTGACCCCAAGGATGCTCTTCTGGCCCTGAGTGCAGTCTGGCCACACAGGTCAGACCCCCAGTGCGCTTTGGGCAGAGGATAGTCAGGGAACCCTTACCTGGACTCTGTTCTCAGTAACGAAGAAAAGTTCAGTGAGGGCTCGGTGTAGGGGCAGGACACTGGGCTGACTCACGTCCTGGCACAGGCTCTTTTCCATTTGCACAAAAAGCTGCCAGAGGGGCTTGAGCAGGATGAGGTCAGAGAGAGCACTAGAATGGAAGGAGCCAAGGAGACTAGGGTTACTGGGCACGCCATCTCCTAATGTGGCACCATCTCTAAATCCAGCATGAGGCGACCCCAAAGAGCTCCAGGGAGCCACGGGCTGGGGGGGTGCTGACCAGTACCTTCTCTCCAAGGTTTTCTGAGGCGGAAGGAAGGGGAGAGATGCCCTGTAGGTATGGAGGGCATCCTGAAGGCCCGTCTGCTCTACCCTGCCCACGGGCAGCCGGCACACACACCTCCCCTGTGCTCACTGAGGCACCCGCCATGGACAGTGAAGAGGGTGGGTGCAGCTGAGGACCGCTCATTTCCGAGTCTTGGGAACGTGGGAAGGTTCAGGAGCCTCCCTACATGTGGGCAGTGGCTGGCCATGGTGGTACTCATCTGCCACCCCCGTTCCTGGGGAGGCCAAGGCCAACCTGCTTGGGAGCTCTGAGCGGCCATGGGCCCAGAAACAGGGGCAACAGTGCGGCCTGTGTCTCATGTCGGGACCCACCTGAGGGGAAGGACCCGGGCTGCAAGGAGCCCTGACAAGCCTGGGAGAGCCTGTCTTAAGACACACCCACCACGTGTGCAGCGTGAGACCCTCACATGACTGTCTGTGCCTGGGCATTCCCCAAACCTGGCACCAAGGACAGCCTGGGATGATCTCTGTGGCCTGTGGCCCCTGGCCCTCCACACCTGCAACTGAGCCGTCCTTGTCAGGGAAAAAAGGCCGAGGGCGTGCTCCGGTCAGTCTCCAGACATTTGGCCCGCTTTGCCTGCGTGCCGTCTTTACGCACGAGGTCCCTCACACCCTTGGCTGGTTCTACCCAGTCATCCCCTATGACCCGTAGCCTCTCTGCTCCTCAACAGGGGCTTGGATGGTGACTGGGTGGGCCACTCTCTCCCACTCCCCCCCTTTTTGTTATCAGATTGGCTCCACCCCAGGCCCGAGCCCAGCTTCTCTATTTTAAGCCAAGGCCCATTCCCAGACATTCCCTTTTTCACCATCTGTCGTTCCCTTCCCAAACTCTGAATTCCTGGCTGCTGGTCGGCACCACTGAAAAACCCACCATCTGGGCACCCTTTTCCCCAAGAATCCCAGGAGGCTGAAGCTAGGATGAAGGAAGCCCCGGCACCACCTCCCTGACAGGTGACTAGGTGGCCCCAGGCCCACTTTGGGACAGATGAACAACAGGCTCCACCCTGTCCCTCCCCCCCCCACAGAAGGCTCCCATCATGGCCCTCCCCTCACCCTGCACGTCTCGATCCCATCCTGGTCTTGGGTTCGAGACAATTTCCAAGGTGGTGATAGCTGTTGTTTTTAGTCATCACCAGTTGTATCTGACTCTCTGTGACCCCATTTGGGGTTTTCTTGGTAAAGATATTGGAGGGCTTTGCTATTTCCTTCTCCACCTCATTTGACAGATAAGGAAACTGAGGCAAACAGGGTGAAGTGACTTGGCCAGGGTCACACAGCTAGTTAGTGTCTGAGGCTGGATTTGACCCCAGGCCTGGCACCTTATCCACTGCTCCACTGAGCTCCCCCAATTCTCAAGGACCTGAGAGTCTCTGATCAAGCAACAGGTCCCCTCCAGCCACACAGGCCCCTGGAGGCAGGTCTCCCAAGTAGCCCACGTCCCAGAGAAGAGTAGACGACACCACCCCTCCCTGCTGAGGCAACATAAAGGGGTGAGTGGAAATCGTGAACAACTCGTATACTCCACAGCCCTCTAAGTGTCGTGTGTCGATCCCCTCGAGACAAGCAAGGCCCCCAGCAAACCCTGCCTCGGAGGATCCATCGCACAGACACGCACTCTAGGGGACCCGCAGGATGGCATGGTCACCACAGCACCGCACCACAGGGGAGGCTGGCCGGCTCCATCGGTCACTGCCCCAGCCTGTTTCTGGATTGGATTTCCAAGGGGCCAGGTGAGAAATACCTCCTGGAAGCGGGGGCTCACATGGTACGGCCGTGAATGCCACGTAATCAGGGGAAAGGCGGGACCTGCCACAGGCCGAGGCCTGGCCCTGGAGCACCCACCTGGGAGCGCCACACTGTACCATCTTCAGAAGTAAGTGGATGGCTTTGAGGCGTTGGTGGCCCGTCTGGCGGCAGGCCACACCCACCTGCCAGGCCCAGATCTTTGTCAGGGGCAGGTGTGGAATTATCCTTTCCTCTGACAACAACTTCTTCAAAATCTCAAATCCTGGCAAGAACAAAAGCAGAAACAGCCCTTGGTCACCAAGGGGACGGCTCTGTCCAGCAGCCCCAGCACAGAATTCTGCAAACTCAACAAGACAGAGCAAAATGGCGGCCCAGGAACGAGGCTCGTTGGGGGCTGGGATCGCCTCCTCTGAGGCACCTTCGTGACCAATCACTTCAGTGGCCAGGGAGAGCCAACGGCGCAGCCGGAGGCCCAGGGGGAGGGTCTGGGGGAAAGGCGACTTGGACACACTGAGGCTCTGACGTCTGCCAGACATCCCATCTGAGGCGTCTGAAAGGCAGCTGGAGGTGCAAGAGCGAGGACGGCAGAGGCTGGGGCAGGAAGGTGGACCAGATGGTCACGAAATCATAACGAAGTCACCCTGGTCAGAACAGGAGGAGGAGGAGAGCCTGTGGCCCATGGGCAGGCTAGGAGGCAACTGGGAATGTGGGCCTGCGGGGGGAGGGGGGGGGGGGGTGCTGGCTCAGTAATAGAGACAGAGAGAAGGGGGAGGGGAAGGGCCTCCGGAGGGCATGCCTGGCGTCCAGAAGTAGCCTGCCGCTCTCCAGGCCCACATTCCCAGTTGCCTCCTAGCCTGCCCATGGGCCACAGGCCCCGCCTCCTCTCCTGTCACCTCTTATCCAACCAGTGGCTGATTTCTGTCCATTTAATGACCATCACATTTTTGGCACCCGTCTCATTCCCTTCTCTCCATTCCCTCTTAGGGCACATCATCTTTAATGGTGAACACCCAGAAACAACAGATAAGGGGACGGCCACACACAGAGGTTACTAACATAATGGTTGACTACAATCCACACAAAATACACCCAGGCCTCTATTACTCTTTCTGCCCATTAATTGTCAAAGGGCCAGCAAAAGCTGCATGTGACAAAGTGGGGGCGCAGAAGGAATGGGGGTCTGGCCCAAGACAAGCAGCCAGCATATATCACAGGCAGGAGAGGCTGGAGCCAGGCCCCGTGGGCGGGGCCACACTCCCCGGCCTCTCAAAGACTTGCTTGACCAGAAGCCCTTCTGGACAGTTTGTCCAGTGACAAGCCATGACTAAAAAACCATTTAAAGACATCACCCTGAGAAGTGAGAAGGCTGGTCAGTCAACCATCCCCTCCCTGGACTGCTAAGCTGAGGACAGAAGAGGCGGCAGCGTGAGTCTGTTCTGTACAGGGGGCCCTCCAGGTAGGATCTCTGGGTCAGGGATGGCACCCACCTGTCTGAAATCTGCCGAGATGGCCCGCAGTCACGGTGAACTTGTAGCCCCACTCTGTGTTGCTCATATCAGATGTGAATCTGTAGTAAAGCGTGTCTCCTGCGTGAGCCAAGAGCCAGAAGCAGAGGTGAGGCCTGCTGGAGACTCCCTCCGCCAGGGGTCACCCAGCTCTGCCCACCTTGGGACAGTCTCCTATGAGCAGGCCCCAGCCCCGTCCTGCGGCCACGTGAGCTCACAGGACCTGCGGGGACCCTACATCCCCCTACCTAGACACCCCCCTGAATGGCGGGCTGAACCTAACACTGCTGCAAGGAGGTCATGAGTGGAGTGTCCTGGAAATAGCAGAGGCCTGGGCTCGAGATCCTACTCTGGCATGTACTAGCTAGCTATGGGACAAGCCCAAGGCAGCCTCCTCACATGGAGAACTAAAGGCAGCATTCCATAGGAAGCACAGTAATGGCAATGGGCATTTGAAGATCTTCCCTGCCCCCTGATAGACCTAGCGGGGAATTTGTGGATCTTCCCTGCTTTGAAAGTAAACTCTGCCCCCAACAGGCTAAATGTAGTCGCTTGGGCATGTGTGGCGGGAGGAGTTTGCTGAAGGGCAGAGCAGAGCCATAGGAAGCGGAGAGCCAGAGCTGGAGAGGGGGTGGGAGAGAGAAGAGCTCAGGAAAGGAGATAGAGAGGTTTGTGAGTAAAGACTGATCTTGTACTGGTTTGTGGGAAGGCTGAAGGATGGCATGGCTCTCTGTTATTTTGGTTTATTAGCTCCTTTGCTACTTTGATAGAATTGACATACTGGTTTTGGGATTCAGTTTTCTGGTGTCTAAATAAATGCCTCGGTTCTGTCCTCTATACGGAGAGTTTGTTACATTTTGTGATCGACAACTATATGGAACTATTTATAGTCACTGTTGGTGACTGGCACTACATTTGGCATCACGAACAGGATCGTGAAATATCAGACCTCTCGTTGGAGGCAGAAGGGATTTAGAAGAAATGGCCCAGGATGGGAGGATTAGCCTTATGCCTCCCTAGCAAGAGAGTGATCTAAAAGTACAGGGCTCTGTGAAAACTGGGAACAGAGGCTGCAGCAGCAGGAACCTAGAGATTTAGAAACATGTCTGCAAAGAACACCACTAAAACCTGGGAGAGCTGGGGGCAGCGAGTAGAAGGGCTGGGTTTTACTAACAGGCCACCCTGCTGTGTGTAAGAGCAGAGACACGCGGTTACAAAAGTTGGCTAAGTGCCAGGATTCGAGCCCCCCTTTAGAAGAGCGAGCCGAGCCGTGTCTCAGGCGGTGGAAGAACGAACGGGAGAGTCTCAGCTGGAAGCACAGAGGCCGTTGTGCACTTGGCTCAGAAAAAGAGGAAAGAAAGTAACAGGAGGAAAGCCCGGACAGCTTTGGGAGAGGGAGCCTAGTTACTATGACAACTGCCAGGCAAGTGCGCTGTGTACCAAGTGATACGTTGTTACCAAGTGATACGTTGTTTCAGGTGAAGCCTTTACAGGGCCAGAAGCCGGCCCCACACTGAGAAGGAGCCAGGAGACTCAGGAAGTTTGGCAAGCAGTGTTTAAGGAGATACTTGAGGATTTCACTCAGCAGGAGATCCCGGATACTTTCAGCAGATTCACCCAAAGGATGGGAGAGTCCTTAGGGTCTTGGATGGTAAGAATCAGGGACGAAGGAGCTGCTGGGGTAGTGATGGATTGTTCGAACTGCTTGAAATTTGTAAGTTTTTGTCCGAATCCTTTTGCTACTTTCTAGTCAACTGGGTCCTGAGGGTTGTGATGTCTCTAATCCTGGCGGAGGCCGTATGTACCCTGAGGGGAGGCTTTGTTTGGGGGCTCACTCTGGGAAGACTTGTTTGATTTGTCCAGATGAGACTCTGGGCAGCCCTTGAGCCCCTGGCTTTGAAAACCTAGATGTTGGAGCTTCCCTCTCTGGTGACTAACTGTATATAAGTGATGGTCTAGAAGCCAGAAGCCCTGTCTGTTGGTCTGCTGAACTGTATTTTCTCTGTCTGCTTGTAACTTCTGTTTGTATTCTCTGAAGTTCAGGGTGCTGACTTTTTCTCCTGAACTAGGTAAGTGATACATGTTTGATTAAAGTAAGATTGTTAACCCCTTTTTTAGAGCCTCTGCTAGCAGCCATCCTGAGTATGCTGGTGTGCTTGCTGCTACAAGCCCCTACGCCGTTTCTGGGAGAAGGAAGTGCCCCGGCTTAAGGGAAAGTGCACTAGACTTGGGGTGGCCAGAGCAGCACAAGCGTGGGCGACTGAACCGTTCAGGCCTCAACATCTAAGTCAGCCCTCCTGCTGCCTGGCACCTGTAAAACCTCCCAGTGCTGCACCAAGTGCAGAATCTCTCTGTGGGGCCTGGGAAGGAGGCAGGAGGCATGGCTTGACTACCTGGGAGCTCGAAGTCTGTCCACTTCTGCGAGGAGCCGCTGAAGCTGCGACGGTCCTGCTGCAAGTCGCTGCTGCTGGACACAGTGAGTTCATCGCAGCCCTCCTCAGTGCTGCACCGCGGGTCAAACTTCACCGCGAGGTAGATGGCGCCAGGGATGTGAACTCTGTCCTGGGAGGGCACGAGAGTGAGTAGGGGAGGTCTCCCACGTGCACCCTCCCTATGGACGCTCGGCTGGCCCGGGGCAGGGAGGGGCCGGGCACTGGTCAGACCCCTCTGCACGGGCCCCAACCCCTCCCCCCCCACTCTCAGACACCTGCACCCCCAGCCTTCCTGCCTGGGATGCTCCTTGTTACCCCTGCAGGGCAGGGCCAGCCGCTTCAGGGCCTCAGCACAATCTCTTCCCTGCTTCCCACCAGTTCCCCTTCTCTGGGACTTCTCAGGGGCTATCTTCTTTTGATCGGCCTGTTGGAGCCCGGCAGTCCGGCGCTCTCCCTGCCCCTCTCCCCACTCTGGCCTTGCCTGCACGCACCTCGAAGGTGGTGTTGTTTTTGTACGGGTGCTTGGACTCGCGTGCCTGCACAGCCGTCCCTGGCTCCTCCATGAAGTGGCAGGCCGTGAGCGCCACGGGGCCCAGCATGTCCTCACTGCAGCCACAGAGCACTTTGTGCAGGATCTGCGAGAGACGGGCAGGTCGGGGAAGGCGGCCCGCCAGCCAGGAGCAGAGCGGAGCGAGGGGAGGGGTGTGGGCCCCAGCCTTTAGCCCTCCTGCCCCTTACCTCCTCCCACAGCTGGGTCTCCTCCAGCTGCATCAGCATGTCCAGGATGTAAGCCATCTGGGCTGGGCTGCTGAGCTCCAGGACGTCTGCTGTGATAGGCATGGACTCCGGCCACTGGGCGAGGAGGGAGGCTAGCACGTGCCGAGCATAGAGGACAGCTGTGGCCTCATTCACACGGCAGAGGTAGGCACGGGCGGTGCCTTTGGCCCGGGAGCCCAGCTCCTTGTGTAGGAGCCCAGCGCTCTTTACCCGGCGCTGCTTGGCGTAGCTGAGCTGCAAGTCACCCTCAGTGCTGGCAATGAGCTTCTGGGTCACAGGGTCGGACTCTTCAGTCGCTCGGTCACAGGTCACAGGCTTCGACTGCAACACAGAGCCCGCCGTCAAGCCCCTGCCCTGCTGGCCTCTCCAGGGCCCCGCACCGCCAGCAGAGCCCAAGGCCCAGGCCACCCACCCAGCACGGCAGAACCGGCACATCTGTGTCCACAGCCCTCGAGGCTGCCGCTTCCAGCCGCAGGCGCTTCCGAGGCTGCCATTTCTGGGCGAGGCTCTGGATCTGCTCATCAGTGGTGATCACCCCCCCCTCAAACCTGCAGAGAAGGGCGCGCCACACGGCTGAGCATGCCACGCGGCTGAGCACACTGGGCCTGGGGCCAGAAACGAGCTCAGATACAGACCCGGGCACATCCTGGCAGGGTGACCCCCCTCCCCCCAGCAAGTCACATCACTGCTGCCTGACACCGCCATTTCCATGTACAGATGAGTACAATGGGGCTTCTACCCACAAAGCGCTTAGGCAACCCTGGGGGGGCCATCCTGGATGAGCCAGAGTATTTCTGCGGCCACAGGCTCTTTCCAAGAGCCCAACTCTGTTCTCCTCCCTGCGTCCCAAGGGTCCCAAGTCGGGGCCTGCTTGACCGACCTTCTTGGTCCCAGGATGGGGAAGGGATCCATGAAGGCTCAGTGACCGAGCCAGCATCAGGACCCACGTCCCCTCCTCCAATACAAGTTGGTCTCTAGGGGCAGGCTCCCAGGTGCCCCCCTCCAATGAGAGCTCCCTGAGGACACTCCCAGGTATCCCCCCAGAAGGGTCCCAGGATGTCTCAACATTTGTGTGGGCCCTGCCCCACAACTGTCCTTGGTTTCCTGACCTCTTCTGAACCTCCAGAAAGAAGGAGTCAGTCTTCTTCATCTGAAGCTCATACATGGCCCGGAGGACAGGTAAGGGGGCGTTCAGGGTGTCCTGAGTCATCTGCAGAGTCAAGGCAAGGAGAATGGAGGAAAAAGGGAAGAGGAAGGAAGGGAGGAAGAGAAGGGAGAGGAGAGAGAGAAAAAGGAAGAATAAAGAAGGGAGAGGAGGAAGGGAGGGAGAAATGAAAGGAGAGAGAAAAGGAGGGAGAGAAAAGGAGGGAGAGAGAAGGAAGGGAGGGAGGAGAGAAAAGAAGAGAGGGGAGAGGAGGAAAAAGAGGGAGAAAAGGAAGGAGAGAGAGGAAGGAAGGGAAGAAGGAAGGGAAGGGAGGGAAGGAGGGGGAGAGAGGGAGAAAAGGAGAGAGAAGGGAAGAAGAAAGGGAGGAGAGAAAGAGAAGAGAGAGAGAGAAATGAAAGGAGGAAGGAGAGAAAGGCAAAGAAAAAGAAAAGGGGTTTGCATTTGAGTTCCTGCCCAAAGGCTGAGGAGGATGGAGACCTCCTGGGAGTGAGCTAACCATGGCCCCTTCTGGTAATCCAAACGTTAATGCAGATTTAGAAAATGCAAGCTGACCAATGATCGGGGTGAAATGTCGGGATGAAAACACAGGTTCCCACCTTATACCACGGGAGAGACCACAGGGAGCACGTGACAAGCTGCCTCCCTCCTGCAGGGCAGCATGGCCCACTGGATGGAGCAGGGCTCTCAGAGGCACTCTGGGAGATTCTGGGGGGCAGGACCTGACCTGCCTGGTGCTTCAGCTCCTTAGGGGCACTCCTCTTGCCTGCCCCAAACCCCCAAGCCCCCCAAATTAATTAGCTACTTCAATCCATGATCCATTCCACAGCCACGAATGCCAAGGGAGGCCAGGGGCCCAGGCTCCAGTCAGGAAGCGGAGGTCTGAAGGGTGGTTGGCATTGCTTGGCTCTGACTGCACGGTCTCAACTAAGCAGGCAGAGCCAGGATGCACTGGGGTAGACCTCACACTCAGGTTCCCCTGGCTCTGAGTGCATCAATCTCTCAACAGAAGTAATGATGCTCATCAGGGAGCCAACACCCTGCTGCATAGCAGGGGCAGGAAGGAACGTACCAGGAAACAGACCTTGGTGGCCTCGTCCAGGCCCTCGAGTGGGTCGGGCTTGCTCAGCCCCATGTCCCCTGGAGGGCTGCCTGGCTGCAGAGGCCCAGCCCCAGGCTCCTGCTGGGCCCTGCTGCTCAGCTCCTTCTTGGATGAGTACAACAGGATGGACAGGATCTGCCACGAGAAAAGCCGAGGCCAGCCTGAGACAAAGCCCGGCACAGGGGCCAGCTCCAGCCCCTCTGCCCCCGCTGCGGGGCAGGGCTCCCTGCTTGGGAGGCCACGATGCCCACCTTGCGCTGTCCCAGGCCCTCACCTCCAAGTCACGCAGGAGCCATGTTTTACTGAAACCGGTGCCTCGGCTGCATTTCTTCACCAACAGCTTCAGGAACCCTGACTCCAGGAAGACCGCCTGGATTCCTTCGACACTGTTCACCTGCCATGGGGAGGACAAGATGTTGATCCCGGAAAGCCTGGTGGGGCCACCACTGGGTCACAGAGCCATAGTCCAGATGCCCTTGGGATGCATGGACTGGCCCCAGTTCTCTCACACATCCACGTACATGCACACACTCTCATAATCATACATGCACACGTATAATCACAGTTACACTCATTCATAAATGCACACAATTATACTTACAACCACACACACACAATCACATGTACACATGATCACATGCAGTCACACAATCACATGTACACGTGATCACATGCAGTCGCACACGCCTCCTCACACCTGGCCCACAGTTCTCTCACACATCCACGTACACGCACAGACTCTCACAGTCATACACGTACACACATAATCACAATTACACTCATTCACAAACTCACACGATTATACTTACAACCACACACGCACACAATCACATGTACACATGATCACACACAGTCACACATGCATAATCACAATCACAGTCACAAACGCACACGATTATACTTACAACCACACACACAATCACATGTACACATGATCACATACAGTCACACACAATCACATGTACACATGATCACACACGCACACGCCCCCTCACCCCTGGCCCGCAGTTTCTCGCCAGGGGCCCTACCTCTCACCTTCAGAGTTCCGTACAGGCCTTTGAGAGCCAAGGACAGCACCCACGTGGCCTCGACGGCCTCCGGGCAGCCGCGGTCCAGGCTGCTGCGCAGCAGCTGGCTACTGATGGAAGTGAAGTACTGTAGATGGGAGCTCAGTGGTGCGGATGAGGCCACGTTTCCTTGGCCACATGGCCGTACCAGCTGGCAGTCTTTGACTGAAATGACGAGGAGAGGGAATCATGGGGAGGCCCCGCCGCCCTCTCTGCCTCTCCCTCATCCAGACACCTCCCAGGCTGGGGGTGTTACGCCAGACCCCCCTCGTCTCTGGGGAGCGTTGGCTCCATCCACGCTCTAAGTGCCCTGAAGGCAGGACCTATTTCTCTTTGTTTCTCAGTCCCTGACTGATGAGAGCACCAGCCCGATGACCACCTGCCTCAGGCCCTTTCTAGTCAAGTCCGGCCAAATCCGGTTCTCTCGGAGCCCGTGTCCTCATCTGTAAGACAGGACCGTTGGGGAAGTGAGTAAAGGCCCAAGCCCAGCTCTGGGCCAATCTTGGCTATTGCTGTGACCGCTGGCCTGACGTACGTCCCAAGCCTGTGCTGGGCAAATGAAAGGGGAATCCTTTGGGGAGCCCACAGCTCTCTCTGCTCTCCCACCCTCAGACCGCGAGTCACAGGCAGAACCTGTGTTCCGTTTGCGGGTCTTGACGTCCACGACCACAGCCCGGCTCTTCTCCGTGAAGTGCTTCAGGACAATCACGTCGTGAGGCTCGTTGGCGTTGTCCAAGTACACAGAGCGCGCACCCACGCACAGCACCTGGGAGACGGAGAGCCGTGATGCAGCCGACAAGCCGCCTCCCCACCCGGCCTTCCAGCTGCCCTTCACGCTCCTCGGGCGTCCCGCTCCGGGGCTGGCGGAGGGAGACTCACCTCAGGAAACCCCACGAGTACAAGCAGTGTGAAGATGTTGGTGTGCTTCAGCTGGAAGGGCAGCTGCTTCAGGCAATGCTCCGTGAAAGCCGCCACCACGCCACACCAGCCAGGGCAGCTGTGCAAGGTGCGCAGGATGTCTGCCATGGAGCACGCCCAGTCCAGGCCCACACGGCTGCCAGACCGACAGAAAGGGGCGGTGACAGATGCCAGGCTCACCTGACCCGCCACCCCACAGTGGGCTCTGGGGAAGCTGCTGGGGGCTAGCATACACAGACACCGTGAGGACAGGGCTCCTCTCCACCGCAATGACTGTCTGGGTAACTGATTTTATAAAAAAAACAAGGCCCAATGAACCAAAGTGATGCTGGCATATGTGCCTCAGAGGTTACCTGTCCAGGCACACGGCTCCCAGGCTGAAAAGCAGGTGGACCGTCTTCCAGCCCTCAGGCACAGCAGATTCGTCCGCTGCCGAAAACAGGGTGTGTTTGGCCGACAGGGCCGTGATCACTGCAGCATCCACCTGTGCTGGCAAGAGCCGGACGATGAACTGACCCAGCAGGCCCAGGGTTAAGTGGGAGGTCTCATTCAGGTGACCTGCATTCGAGATCACCACTTGGAACATCAGGGGTAGAATATGTTCCAGGTTTGCCCAGGAGATGGTGGAGCCCTGTAAGAAGGAAGGGGGTACCCATCACACCCAGGAAAGGCAGGTAAGCACCAGCTGTGCCCAGCTGCTGACCACCCAAGGTGGGCTGGGCCTGGGCCCCGGGAGAATCTGCCTCCCTAAGCTACAGAAAAGGGATAGTGGCTCAGCCTCTATGGCTGGGCAGGGAATGAATCTGCAAAGGCAGACGTGTGGAGAACGGCTTCTGTACCTGCAGAAGGCAGACAGGCATGGGAGGCGGGAGGGGGGGGTCAAGGGACAGCTTCCATGGGGCAAGGACACCACTCAAATGCAGGGCTGTTTTCACATGAAGGCCAAACCCTCAGCAAGACACCAAATAGCTGCTCACCTCAAATTTATTAGTTTTTAAGACACAAGTTGACGTAAAAACACTTGCTTTCTACAATACTTGATTAAAATTCAAAATACTGATGCCCTCTATCCACAGACACAGCTACAAGGCCACAGTCAGCAGCCAAGTCTATGCACCCAAACATCTCCCTGGACAGGTGTGGAACTCCACGGTCTCCCCCGTTATCTGTCCACTGGAGGGGTTTGAGTAAAGCCTGGGGCCACAGAGACGCAGCAAGCCATTCCTCCTAAGAAGCCACAGCCAGTGATGGCCAATGAATCAATGCATGGCCAGCACACACCCAGCCGAACCTCAGTCTCTATTACAGGCTGACGAGCCCCTCCTCTCCCTTGGCTCCCCAGGATGCCCAAGATTCACTCCTGATTTACAGGAAGATCTCAGAAAAAGACAGAGAGCGGCTTGCACATGGAGCCAATTCCTTCAACTGCTCCAATGGTCTGGACAGCCCACCCTCCGTCCCGCCACTGTCCCCCAGGCTTCTCACTGATTGTAAAGGAGGCAACATGGCAGCCAGCAACCCCAAGATTCTCTTCTGGGAACATTCTGCAAAGATGTGCTCAGGGCTCAGGGATGCAATTCCTTCCTCCACAGTCTTCAAAGGGGAAGTTCCTGTATTGAAGAAGCAGGTAACTAGAGACTTAGGAAAATGCCAGTCACTCCAGGGATGCCATTACAGACGAGCCACCTGCCCTAAGTGCCAGTAGGTGCTGTGCCCACCCAGCCCCTGGCTCTCCAAGGCCAGGCTGCAGCCCCAGTAGGCTCGGCCGAGGCAGCACGACCTCCTGGATGGCCCTGCCCAGCAACAGCCTGGGTCTGCTCCCCAAAGAGCAGAGAGCAGAGGCCAGGACGCTCATCCCTGGCCAGCCACCTGGCAGCAGCACCCTTGGCCAGTGAAAACAACGTGTCCAGGAGGCACACTTTGGGGCTGTGGTGACAGCAGCCAAGCAGCAGCAAAAGGGACCCAGGGGGATAAGAATCAAGCCTGGCCTTGTGCCAACTGAGGCAGAGTCAAGTTCAATGACAACAACGTGGTCAAGGCAGCACCCGGCCCTCGGTGCCTGACAAAGGCAGAGCTGAGCAGAGGAACCACAGCGTATGTGTGGGCAGCCAGTGGGGTCTCAGCTCTCATGGAACATGCCTGCACAGGACAAGGGTTTAGTCCTGGAGAGGAGGAGAAAGAGGACTGAAGGGGAAGACGATGCAAGCCAAGCGTGGAGGACCAGGGGTGCCTGTGCCATCTGCCTCAGATGCCTGGCTGAGGCCCAAAGAAGGAAGACAGGTCCCTCCCAGAACAAGAGAGAGGCATCCATGGAGGACCACGTGCTCACTGGCATCCCTGCCATGTCAGGACTAACAAGGAAGGCCTTTGGCACCAGTTGGCCCCCTGAACAGTCAGCCCAGGACAGCAGGTGGTGAGAGGTCTCCATGGGGCACAAGGTTTGGTCAGGACTCTGGAGTCCTGATTGGGGAAACCCTTGGGTGGCAGCCCCGCAGCGGCAGAGAGCTCAGAGAACAGGGGCAGGGGGAGGGGGGCTCAGCAAGGGTACGAGTGCTCCACCTAGGGTCTGGGGCGGGGAGGGGCCTGCAACCAGGCTGGCCGGCCCAGGCACTGTTGGGCTCCAGCGGGGTAACCAGAGTCAGAACCGGAGGAAAGGCGAGGCTTTCAGCAGGGAGCCTGTGGCGAGGTGAGCCCAGCCCCCTCCTCAGTGCCCAGCTCGGGCACCCCCTTGCACACAGAGCCTTTCCTCCCCAGTTAGCTCTACTGAGCCAGCTGGGCTCCCTCTGAGTTTCCTCCCATTCATACACGGCATACCAGGGGGTGAGGACTGCTTCGTTTTCACATGCCCAGCCCCGAGCACCTTGTAGGCCCCTGACAGACTTGTGGCCTGTCTGGATGACTAGTAACCCGGTCCTCCACAAAGCCGAATGACATGGAGGGGGACAGGTTCCCAACGGGCAGGACCCAGGCCTTGTTTCCACATGGAGATCTCTCCCAGGACCCACCAGGGCCCTGAAAACATAAGCCCTGGAGGGAGGAGGGAAAGAAGGAGGAAGGAAAAGATGGAGAAAGAGGGAAGGAAGGAGGGAAAGAAGGTAAGGAGGGAGCAAGGAAGGGAAAGGAAGGTAGTTAGGAAGGGAGGGAAAAAGGGAGGAAGGGAGAGCTCCCTGGGTGATCTGGGATGATGGAGATACCCAGGGCAGGGCTGGAGGGGCAGAGGGTAGGAAGGCTCATCAGAACAGGAATCGGGTCAGAAGGCAGTGTGTAGGGACAGCCTGGAGATCACAATCCAGGGGCTCCCTCAGGCAAGCCAGAAACAAGCATCTCCATGCCCCACTCGGTGCCCACTGTTTTCCGTGGCACAGGGTGGTTCCAGTTGGTGGGGGGCTTATCTTCAGGCAGCAGCCAGCAAGGATGGAAGAAGAGAAGCAGGGCCCACAGAGGGCTGTGCCTGGCCCAGGGGGACACAATGGCAGAAGGCAGCCACCTGGGACAGGACAGCAGGCGAGGCTCTTGGTTGAGAGGGGATGGGGGGGTGACAGGATGGCCCAGGTAACCTCAATGTGTTCTGGACCTTTGGGGGAAGGTGGTGATGCCAGGTTCTAAGTGGACAGGGCAAGACAGGAAGGGAAGAGGGTGTGGCTAGTGCAGGGGGTCGGCCTGGCCTGGCCGCCCACCAGACCACCCTTTCCCCCTATCCTGTTCAGATAAATGCCCAGGGATCTGAGCCCATCCCATTTCAGGGAGCCCTAGCATAAGATCACCTTTATCACGCCCAAGCTTGGTCTCAAACGTGGCCCGGCATGCCACGAGGCCGGCTTGTCCCCAGCTCTCTACAGATGAATGTTTCCCACCCCCACAAAATGTCCCATGTCCTCAAGGACATGGAACAAGGGCCTGGCCTACAACAGGCCACCTCTGGGCACACACTGGACAAGCAAAGAGAAGAGAGGCTGGAGAGGAATGACCAGCTACCATCAGCATCACACAATGGACCGCAGCAAGAGGTGGGAAATGACCTCTACCTGGAAGGCCTGGGACATCAGCGGCCTCAGGGGAGGCTCGGCCCGACAGTGCCTGGTTTCCATCCCCTGACGAGAGCAGTTCGTGGCACGCGTCTCCTTGGCCCTAAAACCAGAAGGAAAGCAAGTGAAGAGAGCTCTGTGGCCAAGGAAATGCATCAGATGCCGCCGACTTCTTTCACGAGGGGCCAATGCCGCCAGGACACCGGTCCCCGGCGGCCAGCCCCTCCCTCTGATGCAGCCCCTCCTGTCCCAGGCTGCAGGGAATGTGGGCACCAAGAGCTTCCTCACAGCCGTGACCTTGCCCTCGTCCAGGAACCAAATACGCCAACCCAGCAGCCTCCAAGTTAAGAAGCACTCCTTGGCTTCTGAGGAGGCGTATGGGTGGTGCCCCTCCCTGAAGGCTCCTGGCAGGTGGGCGCCTCACTTACCTGGTATGCCTTGCCCATCTCCTCGGTGGCTTTCTCCCCCACCATGTCCACAGCATCATCTAAAGAGCTAATGGTGATCATCTCACTTTCCGAGAAGGAGTCCCCATCTGCGAACACAGAGAAGAGAGAAGGTTGAGGTCAAGAAGCCGAGGGGAGGGCCGTGGCGGGGGCCCCGCGACCGGCTGCTCGTTTCCCAGCAGGGTTTGTGTTACACAGAGGCCCAGCATGGCCCCTTTCTGACACATGGTCCCCTTGCGATCCAAAGTCTACCCCCCATCATGTTGACATTACAGGATGAGGGATGGAAGGGTCTCTGCTGACTCTTCTGACAAGCTCAAGTTTGAGTGTGGCCGGGTGGAGAGAAAAGAAAGCCAAGAGCCTAACCCCATAGTCACGCATGTTCATGCTCAGCGCAGCCTCGATCGGAGTGGTCTGAGCCTCTGGACACTGCTCAGAGCCTGGGCCCGTCCCACTGCCTAGAGGGGATGCACGTGTGTGTGTGTGTGTGTGTGTGTGTGCGTGTGCGTATGCGTGCATGGAAGTGTGTGTGCCTGCCATCCCGCCTCCGGCATCCCCCAAAGCCTATCGGAGGTTTTCATGGCTGAAAATAGGCCTGCACGACCCACAGCTACGAAAGGATTTTCTCTACACACAGGATGTTCTCGTCTACATTTTTCATGGGCCACCTGAAACCCTTTGGCAGGCCATACACAGCCCAGAGACTGCAGGTTATGCAGGCCTGGCTTAACAGGATACCCCACAAACCCGGAGGCAGTTGCTGTGCCAGGACACTCTGGACGCCCAAATGGGGGGACACAGGTGAAAGCCTGGGTGACCAGGAGCTCCTGGATGCCTCCTGACAAGTCCTCAAGGGCCAAGTCTGATGCATCCTTGCACCAAGCGCCCAGGAATGATCTTTTCCCACATCTTGGGAGGCAGGAGGCAGTTTGCTCCTGTGACCCCTCGCCAGGATGCCCAGGGCCCCACAAGGCCCGCATGGAGTACCGCAGCCAGCAGCGGCCTGGGAAGACGGTCTTTTCAGATCATCTTTCGATTGTCGCATTTCCATTAAACTGTTCCCCTACACAATGAACATTCCACACCACGCCAGGATGCTGAGGCAGGGTCCTCAGACCGTGCTGGGGGATACCCAGCACCAACAATATGGTTTTGGGGAGTGGGGAAGGCAGGACCTCACCTCTGGTCCGCTGTGCCTTCACCAGGCAGTCCCCGATGAGCTGCAGACACTGACCCTGTAGGGCAGCCGCGGCCTGCTGGGCCTCAGCGCCCAGCCTCTCCCCTTCGACCTCGCCCCCACCGGCCAGGTCGGCGGTGTACAGCATCAGGGCAGCAAACAGCAGCCAGGAATAGTTGTGGATGTAGGGCTGGATAACCCTCTGGCGGTCACTGGTGCGAATCGTCACCATGGGGTAGACCGTGATGCCGTGGCTGGGCAAATGGCTGCAAAGGAAAGACCCGTGTGGCATAGGCTGGGCCACGGGGGACGGGGCCACAGGAGGCGGGCCACACCCGGCCAGGAACCCACGGGGAGTACCTGGCTGAGTGTTTCTTGGCTGAGTAGCATCCATAGCAGAGGTCGAAGTCGTCGCACACGTTGCAGTTCACCCTGCGGCCCACGATCACCCCTTGGCAGTGGTCGCAGGCGTATTCCATGTTCACCATCTCGTGGTCTTCCTCGTGGCCCTCGGGCTTCACTCCGCCTACAGGTGAGGCGGGGGGCATCAGACACTGCGACTCATGCAAGCTGGCCCATCCGAAACACAGGACAAGCCCAGGCTCCCTGCCTCGGAGCTCAGTCACACGGTAACGAGGGGAGGCTGGGGCCGGCCCAGTGCAGAGCTGGGCCTCCTGAGGTCGAGAGAGACCCCTGTGGACTCTCCCCCCAGACTCCCTGCAGTGGAGTAGCCCCCGCCCCCGCCCCACCTGTCCCCTTCTGCATCTGCATCCCCTAGGCCTAGCCTGGGCCCCGTGCCTGCAGCACCCTAAGCACCTCCTGCTCAACCTGCCCTGGTGGGACGCTGTGCCACTCAGCTCCCTCATGCCCACCCAAGCCCCAGCTCCTCCTCAGAGTCCAAGGTAGGGCACAGGGGCACACTGGCACGGACACCTGCCTGCACTCCTCAGGACCGTGTACAAACATGGAGCTGCTCAGAGGGCAGTGGGAATTTTCCTGCAGATGCAGTACCAGCATAGTGAACTGGACAGTGTGGATCCTGAGGCCATAAAGACCCAGATTCAAATCCACCCTCAGGCCTCAGGCAGCTGGAAAGCACCCACAGCACAAAAAAAAAGGTGCCAGGCAGTTGCAGTTCATTCCTCATTTGCCCAACTCCCTGCCAAGCGTGTGGATCCCACGGCAAGGGCAGGAGAAGTCCGTGCCTAAGAGCGCTCGGACATCTGGGAGGCCCTTGGAAAATACAACCCTGCCCAGGAGGTCCCAAGGGGACTACTTGTCTCCAGTTTACAGATTAGCACACTGAGGCTCAGAAGGTAAATGAACACCTTACTCAAAACAAGCTTCAAATCCGAATCTCTCTGGGTCCCAGTGAGGAATCCCCTGTAAAATGAGGGGGTGGGCTGGCTTCAATAACCTCTCAGGATCCTTCTAGATCAAAATCTAGGATTTCTGGGTTGTACAAGGAAGCCTCCCACAGAGAAGACCAGTACCAGGCAACGCTTCCCAGAGTCCTAAGAGCACCATGACAGGCGCTGGCTCCCTCTCAGGGCACCTTATGCATCTCTTGATGAGGCATCCCTGGGCAGAAAGAGACAGCTAGCAACCACTTATGCAAAGGAGACACCTGGAGAGAGAGGGACAAGGGGTGCAGGAAGGGGACATGCCCGACATGGCACCCCGACTTCTGATGGGGGTGATGGGCTGGGACTACACAGTCACCTTCCTGGTGATCTCACTTCCAAGGGACAGTACAGGCCCTGATCTTGACTGACAGCAACATTTATAGTCTGAGTCAAAGTGACAAAAACCCTGGGGAGGGAAAGCGTTGCCCCAGAGTCTCTGAGAGACAAGGACGAGGAAGCAGAGGGCAGGGCCAATGACAGGCTGAAGATGTGTTTCCAGCCCAAGGTGACTTAAGAGGTCAGCAGGAGAGGACTGTGACGGCGGTATAGGGGGCGCCAGCCCATAGACAACAAAAGGGAGCCTGGGGCTGGCACTGGGCACAAGACAATGGAGCAGCCACACAGCTTCTGCCCACTTTCAGCTCACAGTTCCCAGGCTGAACACACACAGACCCCCAGGAGAATCTCTAAAAACAGGAGCACAAAGAAGCCGCAAGCCTGGCACAGTGTCCCGAGGCGAGCAGAGCCCAACTTCAACATGAAGTTCAAAGTCAAGAAATAGCAACAAAGGAACCTGACCATAAAAAGCTACTATAGTGGCAGGTGAAGAGCCAGACACAAATGGAGAGCAGGCCAACAATGTCAAAAACTACAAGCAAAGCCTCAAAGAAAAATGATCACGGGACCCAAACCCAACAAGAATTCCAAGAAGAGTTCAAGAAAGAGAGAAGAATGGTAGAGGAAAAATTAAGGAAAGAAAAATTTTTTTAAATTGAAAAGATCCAAGGCAATTATGAAAAGAAAATTAATGGCTTGGTTAAAAAAAAAAAGGGCACTAGAAATACTAAAGGAAAAAAATACCTTAAAAAACAGAACTGGCCTAATAGCTCACTCAAGAAAACAATTCCTCAAAAATTAGAATTGGGTAAGTGAAAGCTAATGATTCCACGAGATATCAAGAAACAATAAAAGAAAATTTTTTTAATGAAGAAACAGAAGAAAATATGAAATATGTCATTGGAAAAACAACTGATCTGGAAAACTGATCAAAATGGGATAATTTAAGAATTACTGGATTGCCTAAAAGCCATGATTAAAAAAAGAGACTAGCCATCATTTTTCAAGAAAGTATCAAGGAAAGATTCACTGATATCTTACAGAGAATGTACTTCAGGCAGAAAGAAAGGAACCATTTAAATATTATGGAGACACAGTCAGGATCACAAAAGGTTTAGTAGCTTCCACATTCAAGGGGTTGGGATGTTTTCCAGAAAGCAAAACTGTGTATAATCCTCCCTGGGGAAAAAACAATGAACATTTAATGAAATGGAGGACTTTCAAGCATTCCTGATTAAAAAGATCAGAGCTGAAAAGAAATTTTGACTTCTCAAATATAAGACTTAAGAGAACCATAAAAGGATAAACAGGAAAGAGAAATCATAAAGGATTCAATAGAGTTAAACTGCTTACATTCCTATATATGAAGATGACACACAGAACCTCTGAGAACTTCAGTTAAAAGGGTTCTACATAGAAAGAGGGTGTGGGAGTGAGTCTATTATGTTTTAATGAAGGGTAAGAGAGGAATGAACTAAGAGAAAGGGGAAGGGAGAGAAATAATGGGGAAAATAACTCCATATAGAAAAGGTGTGCAAGGAAAAGCTATTAGAGTAGAAGGAGAAATGGGGGGGTGAGGGGGGGAGAGTTGGGCAGTACTTCCGGCTCCCTCTCATCTGAACTGGTTCAAAGATGAAAGAATACACACCCACACCCAAAAGGAAACAGGAAGGGAAGGGATAAAAGGGAGGGTAGATTAAGGATAACAATGGGCAGCAGCAAAAACAGATTTCTGAGAACAGAGTAAAAAAGAGACAGAAAATGATAAACAGAAGAAAACAGGATAGAGGGAAATACAAAGCTACCAGTCATAATTGTGAATGTGAATGGGATGAATTCACCCATAAAATGGAAGCAGATAGCAGAATGCATTAGAAATCAGCATCCAACAATATGCTGTTTACAAGAGATGCACCTGAAACAGAAACACACACACACACACACACAGTTAAAACAAGGGGCTGGACCAGAATCTCTTACAGTTCAGCTGAAATAAAAAAGACAGGGGCAGCAATCATGATCACAGACAAGGCAGAAACAGAAGTAGAACTAATTAGAAGAGATAATCAGAGAAACCATATTTTTCTAAAAAGTTCCGTAGACAATGAAGCAATAACAATATTAAAATGGCAGAACATCCAAATTAAAAAGAAAAGTTAAGTGAAAAAGTGAAACTATACTAATGCAGGACTTCAACAACTTTCCCCACTCAGAACTAGATAAATCTAACAATAAAACAAATAAAAAAAGTTAAGGAGACAAATAGAAGCTTAGAAAAGTTAGATATGATAGACATCTACAGAGAACTGAATGAGAATAGAAAGGGGTGTATCTTTTTCTCAGCAGTACATAGCATCTTCACAAAAACTGATCAAGGAAATCCTCACAAACAAATGCAGGAAAGTAGAAATGTTAAATGCACACTTTTTTGGACCATAATGCTGTAAAAATTACATTCAATGGAGGGCTTTGGAAGCATAAATTAAAAATTAGTTGGAAATGAAATAATCCTAAAAAGTGAGTAGATCAAAGAACAAATCACAGAAACAATCAATAATTTCATTAAAGATAATGACAATAATGAGACAATATACCAAAATTTGTGGGATGCAGCCAGAGAAGTACTTGGAGGAATTTTATATCCCTAAATGCATGTCAATAAGGAGAAAGAGCAGATCAATGAACTGAGCATGAAAATTAAAAAACAAAACAACCCTAGAAAAATAACAAATTAAAAATCTCCCCATTAAACACCAAAATAGAAATCCTGAGAATAAAAGGGTTAATGCAACTGAAAGTTTTAAAAAATGAATTAATAAATAAAACTAGGAGCTAGTTTTATGGAAAAAAAATAAACCATTGGTTAAATTAACCAAAAATTACTGGGAAAACTGGAAAGCATTTTGGTAGAGAAATTAGGCACTGGGCAACATCTCATACCATATACCAAGATCAGGTCAAAATGTGTAAATGATTTAGACAAAAAGAATGATATCATAAACAAATTATGAGAGCAATGAAAAATTTACCTGTCAGATTTACGGATAAGACAAGAATTTAGGAATAAAGGAGAGACAGAGTGCATTATGGGAAGTAAAATGGATAACTTTGATTACATGAAATTAAAAAGATCTTGCACAAACAAAAGCAATGCAGCCCAAATTAGAAGGAAATCGGGAAAACTGGGGAAAATTTTATACCAAGTTTCTCTGATAAAGGTCTCATTTCTCAACTATTAGGGAACTGAGCCAAATTTACAAATAGAAATCCTTCCCCAAATGATAAATGGTTAAAGGATATGAACAGGCAGCTTTCAGAAGAAGAAATGAAAACTATCAATAGTCACATAAAAATGCTCTCCCATCACTGCTCTGCAACACTGCCTCATATCCATCAAATTGGCTAACACAGCAGAAAAGCTAGAGGACAATTGTTGGAGGGTATATGGGAAAATATAGCACTTTCGGTAGAGTTGTGAGCTGATCAACCATTCTGGATTTGGAACCGTGGCCAAAGGGCTATGCCGACCCTTTGACCCAGCAATACTATTGCTTGGTCTGTATCCCAGAAAGAATAAAGAAAAGGGAAAAGGATCTACCTATACAAAAATATTTACAGCAACCCATTCTGTGGTGACAAGGAAATGAAAACTGAGGGGATGCCCATCAGACGGGTTGTGTTATATGGCTGTGATGGAATACTGTTGTGCTACGTAAGAAATGATGACAAGGATGATTTCAGAAAAGCCCGAGAGGACTCGCATGCCCTGATGAAGAGTGAAGTGGACAGAACCAGGGGAATGTTGCACACAACACTGCTAAACAAAGGCAGCTGTGAAAGGCGCAGCTATTCAATCAAGACCGTGATCCGAGGCAGTTCAAAGGAGCCTTGAGGAACCATTCTACCCAAGATGGGGTGAGCTCTGCACGCAGACTAAAGGGTGACTTCTCACTTGATTTTCTTGGCAACATGGCTAATATGGAAATGTGATCTGCATGACTTCACATGTGTCATTGTTATCATAGAGCTTGCCTTCTCTGTGGATGCAGGGAGGGCTGGAGAGATGGAAAAAAATTTGGAACTCAATACTTTTTAAAAATGAAAACTAAAAATAAATAATATAGGGTAAAGAAAAGACACACAGAAGGCCAAGGTCTACCTACAGCTCCATAAGCAAATCTCCAGAGACTGATGGGGTGGGAAGGGCAGCCGAGAGTCAGCCTGCAGGAGGAAGTGCCAGGGAGAGCCAGGGCATCCACGAGAAACCCACACAGATTCGACAGAGAAGTCAAGAGGAGTGTCCAAACCTCCAGCTGTGTCAGCGTGGCAAGGTGCACAGGGGGGCAGGCTCACTGTGGGGAATGGATGGAGGAATGACGAGAGAAGGGGAGGGAAGGAAAGGGGAAAGTAGAGAGGAAGGGGAAGGCAGAACTACCCCATCTTCTAGGGTGGGTCTCCTTGAGGATTAAGAAGATAGTCTTTCCAGAGCACCACAAATGGATGAGAGGCCTCCAGACCTCAGGCTAGGGGATAGAGAAAGGAAGAGATGAGAAAAATGAGCCCAGGCAAACACTTTGGCCCACGGTATGTAAGAGAGACTGGACATGAAAGAGGGGACGTGGCATTCACAAACGCCAACCCCAGCACAGTTGAGGAGTGGGGGCCATAGATGGTGGAAAGAGCTTCCAAACGAAAGGCCACTCGGCGGTCCTAAGGGCCACACCGGGTGCTTGGGGCAGGCAGGGTTCAGAGAATCCACAGTCCAGCTCCATCCGCCCTGGGCAGTGCCCAGACCCACTTCTGTGTGATGGTGCCCGCCCAAGGGCCGGGCCACAGCCTCTGTCCTCTGGAGCTCAGAGATGCAGCACAGCAATGACAGCCCACACCGTTTGCATGGCAGTGTGAGGTGGGTGATGGGATTCATCCTCTCCTCAGAGCCTAACGGCCCCAAGAAGACACTTCTCCCCAGTCATAGATGAAGAGCTGCCATGCTCAAGGTCCAAGCTAGAAAGGACAGACCCAAGACAGGCCTTCCTGACCCCATGTCCAGCACTCTGCTCCACCACAGTGATGAGAAGGGGCAGCCCAGGCTGGTGGGGTGGATCTGGCTCACTGGCAATGGCCTGGCATAGGAGAGTGCACAGACACATCCCTGATGCCCACCATGGAGGCACTTTCCCAAGCGGAATGCCCCTTACCCCCCACACCCTACAGAGGCAGGGTGCGGACTCAGCCACGGGTAGCCCAGATGGTGCAGGGCACTCTGCTCCCACCCAGGGAACCATACCCAAGAAACATGTCTTGCAGAGATCCATGTCATGACACTGGAGGCAGCGGTAGCGACGCCATGGGGCGATTTCATCACACCCATCACAGGAAATGTCCACGTTTAAGAGATCACAGTAGCGGGCGATGAACATGTGCATCTGCAATGCCAGAGACAGCACCACTGAGGAGGAGTGGCCGGGCACGCATCAAGGCCGCCCCCCCCCCCCTATGGCCGGGGGCCACCAGAGGCACGCACCTTCCTCTGCTTCTCTGAGTCCATCTGGGTGATCTTCTCATACCAGGCCTCAAACATCCCGTCCTGACACTCCTCCATCCACTCCGACGTCTCTCTGTAGGAGGCCAGCTCATCATCTTCGCTCCACTGGCTGAAAGGAGAGAATGCAGCGAGACAGGGCTCAGAGGTTGGCGTGACACAGTGCTCACACACACAAGGCACCCTTCAGCCCATCGGCAGGTCTCGATTAGGTGCCAAGCACTGAGGGTAACGTGACAGAAATTAAGCTGTCCCTGCCCTCCAGAGGCTTACACTCTACCAGAGGAGAAAACACACGGATGGTTCAGGAAATAAAAAAGAAGACAAAGTGATTCTGAGGGGGAAGGTACCAGCAGCTGGGGTGGGCAGGGGGTCAGAGATCACCCCCACACCCCCAGAACAGACAAGTTCTCAACTTGGGAGGGAGTTGGGAATGCCGAAAGGTAGAAACCAAGGAGAAATCAGCCTGCGCAAAAGCAAAGAAACCGGGCCAATCTGTGTACCGCTCAGAGTGTAAAGAGGACAAGGGAGGATCTGGTGGGGAAGGCAGTGGTGAGGAGAATGACGGGACCCCAGAGGCCCAAGCAATCAATGACACTGGCTGTGCAGAATGTCACCAGTGGACCTGCACTGCAGAAATGAGACCTGGGCAGCTAGAGGAGGGCGGGTCAGAACAGGACGGTCCAGAGGCAGGAACGCCAGGGAGGTCTGACCTTCAGCAGGCAGTTTTTTGGTCACGTGTAACTCAATGTAACTCTATTTGGGGTTTCTTGGCAGATACTGGAATCGTTTGCCATTTTGTTCTCTATTTTACAGATGAGGAAACTGAGGCAGACAGGGTGAACTGCCCAGAGTCACACAGCTAGGAAGCGTCTGAGGCTGAATTTGAACTCAGGGAAATGAGTCTTCCCGATTCCAAACCTGGTGCTCTGTGCAAGTGCCCCCTGGCTGCCTTGTCAGCTCTCTGCAGCATGCCCTGGCTGCCTCATCAGCTCTCTGTGTACCACAGCGCCCCCTGGCTGCCCCTTCAGCTCTCTGTGCACCAAAGTGCCCCCTGGCTGCCCCTTCAGCTCTAATCAGCTCTCTGTGCACCACGGCGCCCCCTAGCTGCCTCATCAGCTCTCTGTGCACCACAGCGCCCCCTGGCTGCCCCTTCAGCTCTCTGTGCACCAAAGTGCCCCCTGGCTGCC
>NW_027185759.1:867004-895138 GCF_028583685.1 Petaurus breviceps papuanus | reverse complement strand
CATCAGCTCTCTGTGCACCATGACGCCCTCTGGCTGCCTCATCAGCTCTCTGTGCACCACGGCACCCCCTGGCTGCCCCTTCAGCTCTCTGCACCACTGCGCCCCCTAGCTGCCCCATCAGCTCTCTGTGCACCACGGCGCCCCCTGGCTGCCCCATCAGCTCTCTGTGCACCACGGCGCCCCCTGGCTGCCCCTTCAGCTCTCTGCACCACGGCGCCCCCTGGCTGCCCCATCAGCTCTGCACCATGGCGCCACATTGAGCTCAGAGACTCGGCCATCCTGCCAATAAGTTGGGGGGGGAGTGGGGGGGCAGGAAAGGTGTGTTCCTGCCTTCAAGTGCAGACCTTCCCTGCGCTAGGGCCCCAGGGATGAGGTGCTTCACAGAAGGCACAGAGATTCCAAGGTGGGAAATGAGCTGAAGCCGGGACCTGAATGCTTCCAATGCTTGTCTTTCACTATAATTGATTTCCCTGCTGAAAAGGGGAATATTTGCCAGCCGGGTTCAGAACCCAGCGCTGAGCCGCCACCCAACCCCTGGAGGAGGCAACTTCTTTTCCGGAAGGAGAAGAGGAGACTGCATTAAGCAGTTTCTCACAACCCAGGGAAGCTTTACTATGACGGCAGTAACTGCCAGCAAAAAAAGAAGTCTCAGACCGACCCCACAAAGCTCAGGACACACTCTGCTGCACCCAGTCGGAGCCCTGGCCAGAGTCACCCAGCCAGTGAAGGTCCCAGGTGCAGGGTGAGACGGACCAGGATCCTTAACCTGCACGTGTCCCCCACACCGCCAGACAGCCCCCAACCATCACAGAGGCAAGAGATCCTCGTGGGGAGACACCAGCTCCATCACCCTCACCCCCAGAGCACCCACTGCTGCATGACAGTCACTGAGGGGTGGACAGAAGGATGACAGCCCTGGGCAGGAGGGCACCCCTCCCGGCCAGGCCCAGAGACATCCTCCTGTGGAGAAGGGGCTAGCCATCCTCAACTGCTGGCCAAGTGCCACTCATGGGAGGCGGCCTGCCCCAGGGGACCCTTGATGGGCCCCAGGCCCAGAGCCTTGGGAGCCTCCAGGCTTCCAGCCCAATGCCCTGGGCCATCAGCCCAGGAAGCTGCCTGCATGGAGAAGTGACCTCGTCACCATCCCCATAAGTGTGATGGCCATAACAGGTGGGAGCTCAAAAGGAGACATGTGCTCCGTCCCATGGCTCCGTCCCATGGCACCCTGAGGCCGGACTGACCACTCTGCCATTGCTCCCGGGGGCCTGGGCCTCTCCCTCTGATTGACAGCCATCTCCCCCCTTCAAGGGCCCAGACCCCCTCAGATCTGCCTACAATAAATTCCTTTCCCATTAGTTCAGGACTGGCTCACCATCCATAGTCCCCACAGGGCTTCTAGAGGACATCTGGGGGGGACACAGAGAGCAGAAGCCAGTCTCTTCCTTCAAGGGGTCCCCACCTTGGGCCCCATGAGGAGGAAGGGAAGAATGTCTCAAGCTCGGCTCTCCCTGGCTGCCGAAGGCCCATGGGGACTCTGAAAGTGGCCCAGAAGAAAGAAGTGGATGAAAGTTATACTACGTGAGCCAACTGTTGGGGTCTGGCTTGGGGAGGAGGAGTGGGGGGACCAGACAGAGGCGAGAGGCTGGGAAGGTGGAGGCAGAGGTCTTCGTGCCCACGGGGCCATCAGGGCAGAATCAGGAGCCAGGAGGGTCCCAGCGATGAGGCTGAGCTCTGCCGAAGGCAGGACAAAGACACTCCTGGTTAGAGCAAACCCCAAAGGGAAGGACCAAACACCTCTGAGGCTCCGCCTTGGTGCCAGTGCCCACAAGAGCGTGTGCTCAGGCAGCAACCAGAGAGCATGAGCAAGGTGACGACCTAGAGGGGGATGCCTGAAGCAGGGGGCGACAGGACCAACAAACGGGGCATGCCAGATGTGACTGGGGCTCCGTGCCAGCTCTGTCTATGGAGCTGGTGGAGAGGAGGAAGCGACGGCATCCTGACAATAGCGGGGATGCCCCCGAGCTTCACCCCAACGGCCAACAGCAGAGAAGATGCTGCCCACGCCCCGTGGAGCTCCCTGGCTCTGCAGACTCCAAGGCCTGCCCGGGAGGCCGCTGCCCACCCTCTAGCCTGGAGGTGGATGCTGCCCACGCCCCCCTGGGGCTGCCACCTCCCCAACACTTACCAGATCACACTGTCGTGGACACTGATGTTTTCTTGGGACATCGTCATGAGCAGCTCTGGCACCTGCAGCTCCAGCAAGAAGGGGAGGTCGCCAGACTCCCAGCCCATATCCAGAAGGTGGAGCAAGGACGCTTGGACGCAGGACAGGGCGGGGAGGAGTGACCTGAAGGAGCCCACGAGGTGTGTCAGAAGCAGGAAAACCTGCCGGCCCAGGAGCCAGGGACTCGGCATCATGTCACCAAGCCTGGCCCGCCAAAGGCGTCTGCCCACAAAACCAAAGATGCTCAAACCACTCCCGGTTTAGCCCCTGGGAGACCTCCCATTTCAGAGTCTAACCACGGAGCTACGGGAAAGGCCCCCATGGAGCACAGAAGAGACTAAGGACCCCCCAGCTTCTCCCAGGCGGGCAAGCCCCGAGCTGGCAGTGGCTCCAAGGCTGCCTGGCCCGCCTCCTCACCGTGGAGATCAGAGACCGCACAGGTGAGGGGGGAGGCCAGCCTTCTCTCCCCAGTGTCCCTCCCTGTGCAGCGCTGACCTCAGTGTCTGCCTCCTATACCCGTCCCCTTCCCTTGGGGCTGTGGCGGCATCAGCGGGGGCACGCTGCCTTACCATACCTGTCATTCAGGGCGCCGAAGTCCCTCACGGCATCCACCACGAACTGGACAAGCTGGTGGTAGGCGTGTCGGATCTCTCTGTGCAGCTCAGCCCCACAGCCCTCCAAGTGTCCAAAAAAGCTAGAAACACACAGGTGTGAGCAGCCTGGGTCACTTGGGAGACATCCGAGAATCAGAGGGACCAGAGAAGCAGGTGACATGAGAAGTCACACAAACCAGACAACTGGGGAAACCCAGCCCCGGCCAAGGAACTTGGGGAGCCAAAAGCAGGGCACGAGTAACCCCCAGAGAGCTGCGGGGCAGGAGAAGAGACAGATCTGGCCTTGTCCGCACTCACTTGGCAAAGTCCTTCTGGCAGGTGAGAAGCTCCAGCAAGAAGAGCAGACAGGGGGACTGGAAACAGTGAGGCCGCCCAAGGAGCTGCAGGCACCGCAGGGTGGCCTGCAGGGCATCCAGGACGCCCTCAGCCTGGGCTTTCTTCAGAGAAAGAACCTTCAAGACACTGGGGGGAAGATGCAACCGTCGGACGGCACACGGAGGTCCAGCCTCCCCACCTAACGCACACCCTCCCCAGCCCAGGAGAAGAAGTCGCCAAGGTCAGTGCTGACGAGAGCCTGCCAGAGACGGTCTCGGACAGGGCGTCTCCAGGGCTTCCTGGTCCCCATCTCCAGTGCGCTCACCTGTCGTGGGAAAGTGCCTGGTCCTTAACAAAGTCCATGACGTCCTTCAGAAGGGGGTATTTCTCGGTCACTGTGGGCACCGGCCGGGCCTCCTCCACAGACCTGAAAGAGAGGAGCCTCAGGCGGCCCCGACTGAGGGCCGGTCTGCGGGTGGGCGTGGATGGAGGAGAAACCGGGTCTTCCTGCTGTGAAGCACTCTGTTCCAGGGGCATGCGTGAAGGGGCCGAAGAGGCCTCCACCTGCTGGTGGGGGCCCTCAGGCCCCATAGAGCCGTCCCTGTGCCCGCGACCCCATGGTCGAAGGGGCACGGCATCATCTGGGCCAGCTGACGCCTCCCAAGGACCCGCTCTGGGGCTCGTTCCCATGGGCAGGAATCGCAGAAGCAAAAGGCCCTTCTGAGCACACTGTCTGGCTAAAGGGGAAAGTGGCACAGACATGGCATGGAAGGAGAGTAGAAAACGGTGGGAGTCTGTGCCCGCCAAAGGCCCCGCCCCCACAGTGCCGTGCAGGGCATGTGCCCGCAGCAGAATCTCCCTGCAGGCCACCTCTTCCCACTTCCTCCCCAACGAGCTCTGTGTAAATCGCTTCCCAAGGATCACCGATGCTGCCCCAAACACCAAGCACACAGTAGGTAGCTAATAAGCAGGCCATGGCACGAGCCACGCCTCCCAACTATGGTGAGCCCCTGAAGCGGTGTGACCCCTCTGGCCTCAGCAGATATCACCCGAGCAGGCGAAAGGACACTGACCCAGGCTCTCCGGGTTCACGTCCTGCATGGCGGCATCTGGCTCTCCTTCCATCTCCTGTCCCTTGTCCAGCAGGGACTTCTGCTTCATCTCTAACTGGGAAGAGGAGCCCAGCCAGGCGGTTAAGGTTCCGCAGGAGGCAGAGTGAAAGGAAAGCACATGGAAAGGAGACGTCCCACAGACAGAATGTGCCTGTTAGGGGCTGGCCCACCGGCTCTTGGCAGGACCTATAATTCCAGGCTCCATGCCTTGACGCCTGGTCCGCAGGCTGGGTGTAAGCCACACAGAGGTCAAAGCTAAGGTCCCCTTGCCACCCACCCCACTCTGAGAGCCGAGGCCCAGGCCCACCCAAAAAGCCTTCTTACCATCCATATCCTAATGCCCTCAGCCAGTGCGTACACCTGGGCAAAATCCTCACTCAGCACCCCCTGGCCCCCACTCTCAACTGGGGAGAGAAGAGAAGGGAGCCTGTCACCAACCAGCCTGTACCTCTCCCCTACCCCTGCCCCCAGCCCAGCCCAGCCCGGCAGCACACCTGGTGCCCTTAGCATGGCCTGAGGCAAACACCCCCTGGCTCCCTCTCTCTCTCTGGCCGCCCCCTCTCCATGGCCTGGCCTGCCCCAACAGTCCTAGCTTCAAATTCTTGTCCCTTCTAAACAACACAAAGAGAGCCTAAACCGACCCCTGGCAGACATGGCCATGTCTGGTGTACCACACCATGACCGAGGACCACGGGTAGAAGGCTGCAAGTCAGATGCCCTGCCAAGCACCAGTCACTCAGGCCAAGCAACAAGCCGTCTGGGAGCAAGAAAGCTGAAGGCCCAGGGTGCCAAAGGCCCAGCCCCTCACAACACCCCCTTGTAATGGGAATGGGAATTTGAGGATCTTCCCTGCCCCTTCACAGACCCAGGGGGGAGCTTGAAGAGCCCCCCTGCTGTGAAGTAAACTCTGCCCCCCTAATAGGCTGAATGAGGTCACGTGGAGCCCGGCTTGGGAGGACTTTGCTGAAGGGAAGCTGGGAGCCAGAGCCAGCGAGACGGTGGGGGAGAGAGGACGCTCAGGCCAGGAGTAAGATGGGCTTGTGAGTAGATACTGATCTTGTCCTGGTCTGTGGGAAGGCTGAAGGATGGCATGGCTCTCAGCATCATTACGGCTTCTGAACATCTTTGGTACTATGATGGAATCAGCTTGATGGTTTGGGGATTTGGTTTTCTGGTGTCTGAATAAATGCTTCAGTTCTGTCCTCTATCTAGAGAATCTGGTATATTTTGTGATTGAACATCATGTAATATTTATATTCACAGTTTTTATGGGGATTGTGGGTGCTGTAAATATTGCATTGGCGCTACACCCCTCCACCTAACAAGCTTCACCCGTGCCTGCCATGGGGTCTGAGGCAGAGCCAGGCTTCCCAGACAGCAGTGGGCATGCTCCTAAGGCTACCCATCTGGCTATGCCGTCCAGACCTTTGACAAGAGAGGTTGTCCACAACTTGGGAAGCCTCGTCACCGTGCCAGAAACCTGGAGAGACCACAGCCAAGGGCCCCAACAAGCAGCCCCACACGCAGGAAGGGCCGTGGCCTGACCTCCCCAGTGCGTGTTTTGGGACAGAAGGTGCCTGATAATGTCATATATGCATGCCAGCCCTCCTCAGCCTCCCCCAACTGCTCTCACTGCCTCTATGCCACCCCTTCTGCAATGCCTCCTTTCCCTACTACCCCTGGAAGCTTCCCCACACAACTCAAACTCCTATATACCGCCCCCCCCCCCCGCCCTAAATGTTCTGGGGCTATTCAAGACCCACCCCCACCCAGCCCTCCAGCCACCACCTGCTCTGCCACCTGCCAGTCTGAGATGATTTGGGACAGGCTCCTCTGGCCTCCTGGTGCCCTGCCCCTGCCCAAACCCCTTCCAGGCACTCAGGTGTCCCCAGGAACTTTGTCCTGACCTCAAGAGTTTTTCCGGGACCCCCCAATGTCTCTTGGTCTCTGCCTGGCCCCTCATTACTCAATCCTTTGTAGCATACTCAGCAGGGAACAGGGACTCCACTCTATTAGATTTTAAGGGCTTTTGAGGCATTTATTCACTCCCACTATGTGCTAGGAGCTGTAAGAATTAAGGGATGCAGAGAGAAAAAGAAAACAAAAACGAAACAGACCCTGCCTTCTAGATACTTCCAGTCTCCCGGGGACAGTGAACGCCAGCCTGCTCCTGAAGCAGGCAGCCTAGACTCCACCAGGGTGGCCTGAGGGCAGGAAGGGTATGTCTGGCCTAGTTCTCTGCCCAGGAACTTGGCACATCGACCCTCATTCCAAGGCTCCACAGGGACCCTCTGGGTGTAGATGAGAAAAGGCAGATCTATCCAAGAAGGAAACGAGGACCCGCGAAATGAGGGCAAAAGTACGTTCATCTGCCTGAGGCCCTCCAAAAACGCACGGGTGCCCCTTCAGCTCTTCTCCCTGCACCCCAGGCATTCTATTTGCCCTGAGACAACAAGAAGCATGCTGCTATCTCGCACGGGAGGCAGCTGCCCATAATGGGAGCTCTCCAAGAACAGCACAGCTCCAGGGCTGGCTACCCCTACCCACCAGGGGACAGTTACCATAACTCTGCAGCTTCTCCAACAGCTGCGGCGTGAGATACACCAACGCGGCAAACGTGGCATTCACAGCTTGATCCACGGCAGAACCTGCAACGCTATCTGTCTGTGGGGCTCGCTTTTTACATGCCTGGGTGAGTCCTTGGAAAAGCTCAGCGCTCTGCCCACAGAAGCCCTGCGCGGGGTCTGACTGCGCAAAGTCTACAAGAAGATCGCGGCAGATGGCAGCGCGGGTACTCTGATTCTGGAAAGCAAGACAGAAGCAGAGAGGCGCTAACAGCTGCCTCTGGCTCAGTCCCAGGGGATGGAAGTGGGTCAGCACTTGTGGCTCTCCTGTACAGGAGGCAGGACTGGGGGCTCAGACATTCTGGGGGAGCTCAGTGTGGGTGAGTTTAAGAAGATGGGGCAGGAAGCGGGAGCTGCGCCCTGAGTCCCAGATGGATAGCCTGGTGGCCTTCTGGCAGCAGCGGGGCCCTGGCGCTAAAGGAGAAGCCCAAGACAGATGCACTGCCAGTCACCCCTGCCCAGCCTGGGTCACCAGGACAGCGGCATCTCTGCCTGAAATGGGATGCTGGAGAGTGGCAGGGAGTCCGTCTGTCTACATGAACAGTGACAAGAGTTCAAGGGGGAGGTGGGTGGGCAGGCCAGGTATCCAGGAGGGCATCCCTAAGAGGCTTTCCCTTTGAAGAAAGGGTCGCTCTGTCTACCACCACTCATTAGGATGTCAGGAACCACGCAGAGCTCCGCAGACAGGCTGAGCTACATGAAGAAGGGGCAGACACAGCCTCGCTCCCGGCAGCCCAGGAGCCGGGAGACGCTCCCTAGCAGACCTCATACCTCTTTGTCATCCTGGGGCAGAGGAGTGGGCCCACAAGCTCCCGGGACCCCCTCTGGGCACAGCTGATGCCTGAAGACTGGTTTCCACAAAGGGGAATGGAGGATGGGCGTCACTTTGGCCACAGGCAGTCCCACATCGCCTCCTAATTCTGAAAAGAAGTAGAGACCTCTCACCATCCTTACCTTTCCTCAGTGCGGTCACTCTGTAGGACCACACCGCACGAATCTGCTAAGGGTCGAGTCAGGTCAGAGCCTGGCCCTGCGGCTCATCTAAGTGACCGGTCTGGTTATCTCGCAAGTTTAGAAGATCACCTCTATGATCTCCTAGGGATAGCTAGGGCAGGTGCTCAAAGATGAGACCGGCTAGGGCCTCCTGTGCCCCAGGGACTCTCAGAAAGCACCAGGCCCCGTCCAGGAGCGGCATCTCTCAGGATGAGCCGCAGAGTCCCATGTTCCCCACCCTCTCTCCGGGCCCCACTTAGGACGCCATCACCATCGCCTGACTGACCAAGACACTTACGATCTGCTCGCAAGGACAGACACTGGGAGGCCAGGCGCCCCATCAGCCTGGAGACCAGGAGCTGTAGGTCCAGGCCCCAGGACACGGCCACGTCCGGCAGGCCATAGGCCGTGACTGTGAACTTGTAGCCCCACTCATTGTTGCTGCTGTCTGAGTGGAAGAGAAAGTGCAGCCGGGGGCCCACCTTGAAGGTCACTTTCTAGAGAGGAACGAAACGGGTGTTTGGCCACGTGCGCCAAACACGGGCTCTTCCTTCTCCCAAGAAGGGGAGAAGACACCGTTGCCCAGGACCCTGCCAGCGACCCCTTACCTTGGGCCACTTGTCTGTGCCAACCTTGGTGTCATAACGGGTCTTCAGGCCCCGGGAGTCGGTGAACTCCAGGTAGTCATACCTGTGGGGCGAGGCCCTCCTTACTCTCCTCTGCTCCTGGGCAGGGAGGGCAGGGGGCAGGGCTGTGCAGGAGGTCACCAGACTGACCTGGTTTCAGTTTCACACTTGTCATCAAATTCCACTTCAAAGGAGGTGGCCCCTGGGCTGAGGAAGACAGCCACCTCGTGACAGTTGTTTTCATAGTTATGGGCAGATTCCATGGTCCAGGTGTTCAACACCACTGGCTTCTCCTGCTGCCAGATGTCCACTTCCATCTAGACAAGGAAACACCCAAGGGACTGCCTGTTACCTGTGCATTCCCTGGGAGCCCACCCCCAAGCGAGGGGCCCCCATGCGGCTTTCCCCACAAAAGGAGCTGAGTGCGGCCCGAGCAGGAATTCTCTGGAAAGGGCTCCAGAGCCCCCAGAACCACCAACGGCTCTCCTTCAGTCCCTGTCTCTCTAAATCTTAGCTTGACTACTGCAGGTCCGTGACGCTGCATGTGACCCCGCCCTGTGCTGAGTGCCCGACTCCTCAAACACTGATGTGGCCCCCTGTCCCAAGGGGCGGAATGGCTGGGAAGCAAGCTAAGGAAACGGGCAGGATGGACTATGCCTGGCAGGCTGCTCGCTGTCCGAGCTGGCCCGAGAGGAAGAAGGGGCTGCTTGAACACTCCCCAAGCTGGCACAGAAGGAAACATGAGGCCAGAACTACCTCACTGGGCTCTCCATCGGGGTCACTGCAGAGGGCCTTCAAGAGGGCTGTCAAGGTGCTGAAGTCCTTCAAGAGTACCACGTGTGGGATGTCCAGGGGGCAGAAGTCCAGCAGGAAGATGACCTGCAGAGAGTGGGCAGAAGGCGCCGTCACAGAGCCACGACAGGCGCCCCCCTGGGCCCGGCCGCGAGAGCTGCCCAGCCACTCACCAGCTGGCGAGCTGCCATGGCAAACACAGAGTCACACAGATTCTCTACTATTTTCTTTCCGCTGTACTGGGACAAAAGGGACCGCAAAACCACCCGCATGGTAGCCAGGAACTGGCCCACATCTAACAAAAGGAAAGGAAAATAATTCAGCCTTTTGAACGATGGGACCGCCTCCTGCTCAGGAATCACACAGCTCTGTGGCCCCAGGAGAGACCAGGTCCGAGCAGGCTCTGGGCCGGCTCGGGGCGAACGTGCCACATTCAGAAGAAGGGAAGAGCCTGGGCGTGGACACCATGCCGCGTCTGGGAACTGAGGGGGGGTGACTTCCTCCCCTTCTCCAGGAGGGTCGGGGTACCGCCCCGCCTCCCGGGGCCCCCGGAGGGTTGGACGCGCTCATGCTGACTCACATCTCTCCACCATCTCCGTGGCCAGCTTCTTGGCCCGCACCTCACTGCCCTTGAGTTGCAGGTAGCACCAGGACAGCAGGCTGCCCTGCACGGCCCAGAGCAGGGAGAACAGGGCAGGGCTGCTCTCCCCCGGGGCCCCGTCCTGCATCAGCACGTCACACTACAAGAGAGGACAGGGGGGTCAGGGCCAGGGGATGGCAGGTGGTCTCCCCGCCCACTCATCACAAGGCGGCCTCCAGGGCCTCATCTCAGACAGCAGGGGGGCTCTTGCTTGGGCCCCTGTGCCATCATGACCCCCTTGGGGCATGGCTCTTCACTAATTCCACAAGGGCGGGCCTTCTGTCTAGCTCTCCAACACGTGGTCACGGCCTCAAAGGCATCCGAGCTTGCCGGCAGGTGAGCCTCTCCTGGGCTTCACTGGGGCTCTTGAGGAGGGGTGCTCATCTCTCTCGGACCTCTGGCCTCTTCACAACTGGTTTTTCAAAGGGCCCCCCATAATCACAGCTGCAGGTGTGGCCCCCGGGCCCAGCCTCCTTCCCAATCTCCCCCAGGCTTGCATGTGACCCGGAGCTGCTCCATGCCTAGGCTGCCCCTCAGGGCCATGGGCATTTCTGGGAGGGAAGTGGCTGACAGTGTGAGGTGAGCGAGCGAGGCCCGGCCTGGTTTCTCTGGAAGCATGAAGCATGTGTGAGGGGGATCCCTGCAGCCCCCTGTTCCAGCCCTGAGACATGGGGGTGGTCAGGGAGATGAGGAGGGGGCAGAGGACAGGACGAGAAGCCAGCAGCAGTGGTCTGGCACGCCGTCTGCTGCCTGTCACTCCTGTCCCAAGCACCAAGCAGAGCAGAAAAGTAGACAGGAAATCCCTCAGGCCACTGTGTGGCCAGGTAGGATGCTCTTGGAAAGCCCTGCGGTGCCCAGAAGCACGCTGGGAGGGCCATTCACGTCTGGGGCCATGGGAGAGCACCGCGGGAAGGGATGGCCTCGAGTCTGCGCCACCTGGCAATCCACCCAGAAGGGCAGGCTCCAGTAGGGGCACTGGCCCCTGAGGCCAGGAGAAAGCCCGCCACAGCAGGACGAATCCAGGGGCAGAGCTGCTTCAGTGGGACACGGAGGCCTGCAGGCCCAGAGAAGACAAGGTCTGTGGCAGAGAGGACAGTAGAAATCAAGGCCTGGCTCTCAAGGAACGAGTCCAGAGAAGGGAGATGGAGTGGACTCATGGAGAAGGGGGGACTTGGTAGAAACTGATGGGAGAGGGGGGGCTGCTGGAAGTGAGAGGAAGAGCACGGGCAGAGGCCCAGCCTGGTGAGCGACAAGGACTGAGGGGGGTCGCCAAGGGCAGCTGCGGAGGGCTCAGGCTGGAGACGCTTGTGACGGGGAAGAGCCGCAACAGCTCTGGCCGAAGGCCACCGCCCCCCTCGGTCAGCTCTGCATGGGTACCGGTCTGCTTCGGCGCTGACTCTGGAGCCATCCGCACCAGACAGATTCACTGACCGTCACGGTCCTTGCCCCCTCTGCTGGCCCACAAGGGCCTTCCTTGGGGCCCAAGACCTCCTGCCACATGGCATGGCATCCGTGGGAAGACCAAGAAGATGAGAAGAAACACAACGTGGGCCTCATCCAAGGGCCACAAAGCTCGCTCTCTTCCCGGCAGAGCTTGGCCAACTGCCCATTGTAATACAAGGCCTGCCCTCAGTAATCCGCAGATGCACGGACGGTCAGATGGCTGGAAGGGATCCCTCCATGTCAGCCACCCTCCTTTCCCTGCCCCTGGTTCTGCTTCTGGTCACCCACTGGACAACTCCTGCCTGTGGAGGAACTTCCTTCCTGACCCACTGGGCCTCTCAGGGCCTGGATGCGTGGAGAAGCCTTTCCAGGCTCGGTCCCTCCAGGGGGCACGTCTCTGATGTCCCCTGGGCCATCTTTCCCGGGGCCCCTTCTGCTCATCCTGGCGGTCAGGCGTGAGGACAGCAGGGCTGAGTCTCTTTGTAGGTTCCACCAGAGTCACCCAGGACAAGGGGCACGTGCTGGGCATCGATCCAGGGTCCCCAGAGGAGCATGCTGACAGCCAGGCACCGCCCAGGTGGCCCAGGGCTGGGGTGGGCAAGGGGTCACTCCACCACGGGCCAGCTGAGACAGCTGTGGGGCTTATAAAATGCTGGTACTTCCCTCTAAGGGGCCCTCTTCCAACCCCCTGACCACAGCCCCCAGGTACGACTTAATCCCATCCACATCTGCAAGCCCTGAGCTAACAAAGCCACTCCTGATATACCAGACCACAAGGCAAGCCTGGAGAGAAGTTACCTCACGGGCAGCAGCCGCCTGCAGCGTGTCCATGACGACCAGCACCTCGCCTATGTCCAGCCCCTCAGGGCCTCCCTTCTCCGGGAGCAGCAGCAGGCCCCCAGGGTCGCGGCCACTGTAACAGGAAGGCCCCATGAGCAGGGCCTCTCCCGGCCACCCTCTAATCTCAGGGTCAGCAGGCAGGAACATCTCCCTGGAGCCCACACCCGGCAGCGAGCCAAGGGTGAGAGCGGCAGTGACTGGCCCCCAGACTTGACTCCTTTCACTCGGGGGTCACTGGCTGGGCCAGCGAGGCCTTGGGCCCTCCGGCCTGGTGAGTCAGAGACCAGAGGGGCTGCTGGCCCCTTGGAGCAAGCCTGAGAGAAGCATCCACGGGTCACAGGAGCCTCTCGGGAGAGGCTCCACTGTCCAGGGATGACTCATCTCCCCCAAAGTGGGTGTGGGGCCAGCCCACGGGGAGCACACACACCTGAAATATGTGCATAAGGCCCTGAAGGTGAGATGCACAGATGGCTTCTGGTCGGGCTCAGCGATGGTCTTCTAGAAAACAAGAAGGAGGGATGGCAAGGTGGCATAGTGAGTAAGAGCACCGGCCCTGGCGTCGGGAGACCCAGGAGCGGTTCCAGCCTGATACTCAGCACCCACACAAAAGAACTGGCCATGTAATCTTGAGCAAGTTACTTAATCCCAACTGCTTAAAAAAAAACAAAAAAGAAAGAAAACAAGGAGAACTTCCAGCAGGGGCCGTTCTAAGTGGCCACGCCAAGGAAGCGTCTCTGGCGGAGAGCTGGGCTCCAGCTCGGCCCCTCCCAATGGGAGACCCCAGTCCTAGGCCCCAAGGTCTAGAATACAGAGAGACGCCAAGTATCAGTCCAACCCCCCGTGGGGCGTGGGGTGACTCCAGGCAAACAGCTTTCTGTGGTGGGCCTGGGGGGCCATGACCTGAGCAGCTGCAGCCCCCGGTGTTTACCAGGCACCTGCAGCCACTCGGACAGAGTGACCGAAGGGAGAATGGACTGAGATGCCCTTGAAGGGAGGGAGGCCAGGCCAGGGAGCTGGTCCCGGGGAAGGCTCTGGGGCAGACACAAGAGCGACCCAATGGTATGACCAAAGAACCAAGCTAAGAAAGGGTAGGTTCCATTTCTTGAGCCTTTCCGGTTTGGTCACTAGCTCCGCCAAACCTCATCTGACACTCCTTCCCCAAAACCCACAGGCCCCAGCCAATGTGGTGACAAGAAGACCCAAGCCACTCACCATCAGGGCAAACAGATGATGGCGCCGGGCATGGCCATCAGGAAAGAAGATGGCAGCTCCCTGGAGAAGCGTGCTCCTGACCTCCATCTGGAGACTTTCCACAGGCCCAGAGGCATCACCCGCCTGGTCCACCACTGACAAAAACCAAGGGAAGGAGGGCTGTGACCAGCCACCAGCAAAAAGTGGCTGTGTCACTGTCCAGCCTACAGGGAGCCTGCCAGCCCAAGGACAATGCTGAGTGTGGGAGGCTCTAAGGCAGCAGCCCTTGGTCCTTGGAAAAGATCCGGCCCCTTTGAGGATGCCAGGAAAGAGCCCTGAAGCCTGGAGGCCTGGGAGAGGAAGCAATGTCTGTCCTCGACCCCAGGGCTCTGGGATGGCCCCTCTGGCTGCTCTGTCCAGGCCCCAAGAAGGATGGGAAGCAGCTCCTTGGGGGTCACAGACCCAGCCCCCACAGCTACCTTGGCACAGGTGCTCGTACAGCTCCGCAGGGGCAGCCCGCTGCATGGTGCAGCCACTCTGAGGGCCCACTGTGGGCTGGGGTGGGGGGTCCGCCGAGAGCTCGGACAAACAGCTCTGGAGAAGCCGCAGCAGCAGGGACCGTGCCAGCACACACTCTTCTCTCGGCCTGGAGAGAAGAGGAGCAGGTCAGGCGGGCCAGGCCCCAGCGCAGAGAGGGAGGCCAGAAGCGCACCGCCACCTCACCTGGCCTCCAGTTTACTGTAAAAGTCCCAGAAGAGCTGCAGGCTGAGGCCAGTCACGTCCAGCAGTGGTCTGTGCTTGAAGCCGCTTTCTCTCTGTCGTGCCTTGAGTTTGTTGAGGATGACAAAGGGGAGGTGGTTTCCACAGGTACCAGAATGGACCGCGGCCTTCCCAGAGAGGAAGTGAAGGACGCTGGCCTCCCCAGCCCCAGAGCCCTACCAGATCCTGGGCCAGCTGCTGGACAAACGAGAGCGTCTTCAGGAGTAGCGTCATGCCGCAGATGCGGTCGGCTGTGGGGTCACAGGCGGCACAGTCAGCACTCAGGCCAAGCTCCAGGCCGGCAGGCCGCAGGTAGCCATACATGCTCAGGCCTTGGACCCCCAGGCGCTCAGCCGAATCTTGTCGCGTACACAAGAACTTGACCATCAGATACTAGAACGAAGGCAGGAGGTGGTGTCACCAGCATGCGTGACCCAAACCCAGACTTTACAAAAGGTGGAAGGGAGGCTCAGAGAGACCCGGCTCTCACAGCGGGTGCAGGTCAGCCCACATGTCTCCGGGTCTGCCCGCCTGTGGGGTCCTTGGCTGAGTCCAGCCGTCTTCACACAGAGAAGGTTCTCATGTTCGCAGCCTCGGTCCTGAGACAGAGGCTCAGAAAGCATCTGTGACCAGAATGACCCACCCACCTATGGCTGGGAATGACCCAAGATGAGCCGGCCCTCACTATGGATCCCCTCCACTCTGCCCAGGCATGCGCACACACGAGCCCGACCTTGGCCACCCGGCACTGACGCATCTTCACGTCCACCTCATCCCAGTCGTCCTCGGCTTCAAACCAGCCGGCAGGCTCGTCCTCCCCGAGGTCTGCGAAGGAGCTGCCCACCCTGTGAAAGGTGCAGAAACCATCACTTTCCTAACCCCTGCTGGGGCTGGGGGTGTGTCTCTGGGCCAAAGGAGGACAAGGCAGTGAGGCCGGGCTGGCCCCTTCGCCTGCAGACCCTCTTCTGAGGGGTTGCTCAGGAATGAGGCCGAGTCACAAACCTGGACATGGAGAGAAACCCTTCCCATTTAAATAAGAACCAACTGGGCCCTCAGATAACTGGAAAGGTTTGAGATTCACATCAGGGAAGCACCAAGCTAGAAAGATCTTCCCAGTGCGCGGGGTGGATCAAGTCTCTATCTCCCCGTCGGTGGAGTGGCACAGGCTACACATTCGGTCCTGGGCCCCTCCCACTGCCGAGCATAACTAGGGTGCTGTGTGGGAGACTCTTTTCTCATCACCATCTGTATCCCAGTGATGGGATGCCACCCTTGGCATGCAGCCATGCACCCCGTCCCAGGACAGCTGGGAAAGGGTGGAAAGTACCTGCTTCAGCCCTGCCTCAAAAGAAGAAGAGGGGCTTTATCGGCTCAAAGCCCCATATCAGAAACAAAAGAGAAGGGAGCCGTGAAAGGGACAGCTTGTCACTCATGGGAAGCACTAACTCCAAACGACCCCTGAAGAAGGCAGTTCTGGATGAGCGGACACGAATGCCAACACAGGCTGCCCACCCGAACAAGGAGCCCTCAGAGCCCAGGTCCACCTCAGGACCATTTCAGGCCACTCTCAGCAGCTTCTCAGGGACGAGGAGGCCCAGATCAGACACAGCAGGGGTCCGGGGCACGAGGGATTCTTAAAAACCAAGTGTACCTCTCAAGCTGGGAGAGTGCGGCTGGAGAAGGGCCCCCCCTCCCACGCGGCCGAGCCTGAGCCCGAGCCTGCTGCAAGCCGGGGTCGCCAGCTCTCACACAGAGAAGGCGGCCTCTCCTGAAGAACAGCCTGGACTGATTAAAGCAGACTCAATGCCAACTGCTTCCTTACCTGCTTTTTAAGAACTGCCTGAACTCTGGCAACTTCCACGTGTCATATCTCTCGAACCTTCTGAAGTGCTCCTCGGCTTGGAACTTCTCAGAGGCAGAATCATAAGCAAACACCAGCCCACACTGGGCCCCGATGTCCCCGCGGCGCACCTGGGAAGGCACAAGGGGCCCGCTTTCCAAAAGCCCCAGAAGCAGTGAGAGAACAGGGACAGGATCCTCCTGCCCGCTGCCCTCAAGCAGGAGTGTCACACTGACACTCGTCAGGCCCAAGCTCCATGGCCAGCTGGGCCCTCTGCTAAGCCTGTCCTCAGGGCACTCACTATCTGCCAAGAAGGCCACGTCTGGAGGCTGCTAGGCCTGCTCTCCAGCCCTGCCGCAGGGTGACCCCTCTGCCTGCCTCGGGCGCCTTATCAGTCTGAAGTGGCCATGAGTGTGTCACAAATGCCACTACAAGGATGGCAGCAACCGTGTCTTGCACACGCACACAAGATGTGCCTGGAGAAGATCCCTGCCGTCCTGGGCAGAGAGAAGGCCCAGGAGGAAATGGCCGCAACCCAGACCCCCTCCCCTGCTGCCATTGCCACCACCTCCACAGAGGGTCCGGAGAGAAGGGCAAACTCACAGAAGAAACCTCAGCAGGCCACACCGCTGACAAAAAACAAGCCTTGGGTGGGACCTGAGACACGGAGGCCTCGGGACTGCTCCCGAGGCTGGAACACAGGAATGGGCTCATCTCCTACCCTGCACACACACAATGACCACTGGCCAAATCACACCAGAGGGATGCTGAGCCAACGCTCCTGGGAAAAGGGCGCAGGCCCATGCTCCTGAGAACCCCACCATGAGCACGCTCCAAGGCCGCCACCCAAAGGAGCCCTGGGCCTCAACAGGGGCCGTGGCAGCCGGCTCCTTTCTAAAATCCAATTCAAACGTGCCCCATGCACGTGAAGGCAAGAGCGGAGAAACTACCTTGATCCTCAGCTGTGTGACCTGGAAGGCCGCCTCCGTGCCTGTGGAGAAGATGATGCTCGCCCTGGTCTTGCCTGTCTCTGTGAGAAAACCTGACAAGAAAACACAACTGAGCTCATGACCCCGAGCCGGAAGCCACTGGGCAGCAGAGGCCGCATCCCCGCCACCACCCGTCCCCAGCCCTGCTCCCTGGGGCACAGCCCTCCCGAGCCCATCCCTCAGGCCCAGCAGGGATGTTTTAGATCCTTCTCTCCATGACGGGATGGATGCGCCCCCAGGCCCCAGCTGAACCTCCTCTCCTTGGGGCTCCTCCGGATCATACAGACTGACTGACAGACTGATGTCTACCTTAACCAACAAGTGGGGGGGCTGAGGTCAGAGGCAAGGGCTCAGCACGGAGCTGCAGGTGTTAGTCCAGGGCCGCCCAGGGCAACAGAGGCAAAGCCGCCTGACTGCTGAGTGACCCATCGGGACCTCAGACTCCTCTTTCAACTATAAATGGTGCTGGAGAGAGACCCTTTCCAAGGCTCCCATTTGGGGATGTAGCTCTTCTGAAGGTGACAAACTCCATGAAGAACAAAGCTGCTCCTAAAGACACTTAAATGATAAATCCTTGTACATCGACAGGCCAAAGGCCAGGAGATCTTCCGCCCTGGACAGAGAAAGTTTCTGAAAACTTGGTGTCAGTCACGGCTCCGCACAGCCCGTGACTCGCAGCCAGGCTTCAGTGGGGGGAGCAGAAAACCCCACGAATGCCTCGGACTGCTGCCTAGTCTGGGTGACGCGGCGGCCACAGCATCACGTGGAAACACCTGGAGTGTCTGTCCTCCCCTCTGGGTCCCCCAGAAGTGGCCGAGGATCAGGCTGCCGGGTCCTCCCCGCCCTCCAGAAGACACGGCACCAGGTCTCTGATGAACCCTGGTGCGCCACAGGCCCTTCTGATCCGGCTGATTCTCTTCCTTGTGGCCCCCGCGGTCGAGCATGTGGTTCTCTCAAAGACACATCTCTAAAGCAGACTCCAAACAAACGCCAAGAGCTTTGTCAGCTCTACAAACCGGATTCCAAGTAGCAGAAGCAGCATCAAAAAAGGAGGCCTGAGTTGTTTTTTTAACAAAACAAAGACACCACCTGCCCTTTGACTTTTGATAGAGTTTTTAAGAATTTTTTTGTCAATTAAGTTCCCAGACACACACAACTGCACACAGACGTATCTCCCAGCAATGCCTCGCTGATGTCAGGACTAGGACCTGAGGCCTGCGCCCTCAAAGGGTCAGCAACGCCGCTCCCATCACCCTAGGAGCACAGGCAGCGCGTGCTAGCGAGGCACGGGTTCTCCTCTGGAGGGAGGGCTCCAGCCGATGGCGGGACGCCGACCCTGTTGCACGCAGGGCTGTACTAGACGGATGCCCTCTGACCCTGCACCCTCCAGGCCTCAGCCCCTGTGCCAGGTGACACAAGACACGACTACCGAGAGAGGGAGGGGCTCAAGGCAGAACTTTCCAGAGCAAGGCCAGTAGGTCTCTGGACTCAACCTTAGTTTCCACTCAGGAGGACAAACTCTATCACGCGAAGGGCTTCGGCCACACAGGACGAACCAGACCCTCACCTCCTCAGACCCCTGTGTGACTCCAGGTTTGGCTCCAGGGGCCTCATCTCACTTGAGGGAGGGAACAAGGAGCGCTGGCCTAGCAGCTGCTGGGTATGTCAGGGTCGGGCCTCCATTTCTGGGGTGGATTGGCCTGGATGGCCTCCTGGACCCCGCAGATTCTTCAATTCAGTCACCTTGCAAAGGGTCAGGCCTTGCGGTGTGAGAGGCCTCAGAGGAGGGTGTAAATAAGGCAGCTAGCTCTCGGGGGACAGGATGGGGAGTCAAGGGCACCTCCTGACGGGACTCCCACCAGGACAGCTCCGGCTCCACCCGGCATCAGTCCCATGCGGTTTTCAGGGACTCTGACGGTGCCTGGCCACGTGCCTTCACTACTCACCATCTCCGGTCCACGGCTCAGCCAGAAGGTTTTCCGGCCCCGACCTCTCTTCCTTCCCTTTGACGTCGCATGCCTGAAGAGTCGGCTGCAGAATCCTGCCTGGCAAGCAGAGAGAATCCGGTCACATCCAGAGGCTACGTGGGTCAGCAGTGTGGTGTGCCTGGGACACAACCTGCCAACAACTGCAAACACACTTAAACTGAAGACAGTGACCACAGCCAGACCCACTCCTTCCCTTCCTCTGGCCCGTGGATGCCAGGGGTGGCACAGGCAGGAGAGGCCACCAGAAGGGGCTAGCATGGACAAGAAGTAGATGCCAGCAAACTCCAATTCAAGTGTGCGAACAAAGAGGGGCTGCTGAGGGGCCAGCCTCCGCCAGACAGAAGCCCCGGGGCCCCCTGCTCTAGGGGGGCAGCAACTGAGGCCTGGGCTTCACCATCACTCAGCAGCGCCAATATATCATTCATCCAGGCTCTGGGGAAGGAGGAGGCATTCCAGGACAATGGCTCATGACAGCCCCGTGTGGTCAGAGGAAAGGGGCAGTCCCCAAGGTGGACTCTGCCCCCAGTGTGACTTCAAGCCAGCTCACCTGCCCCCCCAGACAAGTGAAGTGGCTGGGCAAGGTCGGAGCTGGCAGACCAGCCCTGCCTACCCAGGCCAGCTTTGGGCTCAGAGGGTCTACCTGACTTTCACAGAAGGTCATAGAGGCCCCTGCCCATAGATCTGGCAATGCTGGGAAGACCACTCATCTCCTGGTACCTTCACAGAAGAGGGCCTATTTCTGAGAACATGGGCTCTCAGGGAAAGTCAGGGAACTCGCAGCCAGAATATTTACCATATTTATAAAGCAGATTCTGTCGAACAGTGACCATTGAAGCAATCAGGGCCGAGGCCTGGTAGAGGGTATCCAGGTGGTCAGTGATGGCACACAGAGAGCTGAGCACTTTGGCGATACTCCCTCTGGCCAGAGCAAAGGCCAACAGGGTCAACTCCACCTCAGGGTTAGCCAAGCAACTGTAAACCAAGAGTAACAGATCAGGGCTCCGTTCTTCTAGATGCTGACTGGGGAAAAGCAGGAGTGGTCACTCATGGCTCGGGACCAGGGAGAAAAAGGCAGAGATGGATGCCAAGGCCTGTGGTAAACCCTTGGCCCACTGGCAGGGAAACCCACAATCCCAGGGTGAATTCCTCACATCCACTGAGAGCTTTCACCAAAGACTGAATTCCACACTGACTGAAGCCCACAAAGGACCTCCCTGTGGAAGGAAGACTGCCTGCTCCCAGACCCCCTCCACCCTCCTAGGGATCTGATACAATGTGGACAACACTGGGGAAAGCTTGCCAGGGGCAGCAAGGCTGAGCTTCCTGCCGCCTCAGGAAGGCGGGAGGGTCCGCATGGAGAGCAGCAGGGCGGCCAGTGTTGCAGGGCAGGGGCTCTGATGAGAGACAGAAGGGAGGAGGGTGCCAGCTGCCCCATGGGCCACTTAACTGGAGAGCAAGGTGGTGGATATGGGAATCCACCCTCACACCCAGGCTGCTACCTGGTGTGCCTAAGGATCAGAAAGCAGCAAAGGCCACGAGGAGGCGGGGGGAAGCCCTGGGACAGCCCCTCCTCTCCCTGCATCTAGGAGCTGGCCCTGGGCAGCCCTTTCCACCCTGACACGGCTTCCTCACTTGGAGCAGGACGTGATACTGTGACGCACTGAGGATTTGCAGAAGCATCGGCCGAGACGGTGCCTCTCGCTGCCCCACTAACCACGAGGATGCCCGTGTTCTCTGGCAGCGTCATTTGGAAAAGGATGAGAAATTATCTCATTTGCCAGCTCTGGCTCCCCCACACCACCTGCGGGGGCACCCACCTGGTTATCCTCACCAGGAAGCCGTCCACCTCGCCCAGGACACTGGGAGACAGGAAGCTGGCCCCGTCAGTTGATGCTGGCGAGAGAGACAGCGGAGGCATGTGCTGCAGGGCTTTCCTAGACAGAGAAGCAAAGCCGGAGGGCTGTCGTGAGCGAGCCCCGGCCCTCCTCTGCTCATGAGATCGCTCTCTGATCTTAGAAAGACTCAGTGTGGCCACTGACCGCGCCAGATGGCTGAGGACGCTTCAGCCTAACGCATCTCAGTCCTCCTAATGGAAGGGGCTGTCCAAAGAATCCCAGAAGATCTTCTCTGCCCCACACCCACCCCGGCAGCTACCCAACTAATGACCCCAGACGGAAGGCACATCCCCATGGCGCACCTGCCCCGTTCCTTCAGCTGAGCCACAAAGGGCAAAGGCTCCTCTGGACTGGGCCCCGTTACCTGTATCCTTCCTAGCTGAGCACAACACCCCTGACGGGGCAGATGCCAACCTGTGGCTGGCCCATTACCCTGGAGGGGGTAAGGAACACCAGTGCCCTGGCCCCATCTCTGCAGGGTCAACCCTGAGCGCATGCCCACCTTCACGGGAGTTTCTAAGTTCACTGAAGTGTGCACCCCAAAAAGCTCAGGCCTGCCAGGCCACAGGGTGGCCCCACAATGGGCAGACAAGCCACAGCCACTCACTAGTAAAAGGGGCCAAAAGAAGTTTCTCAAGACACTGGGGTTCTTGGGGAAAGTGAAGTGGCAGAGGGGAGCGCAGAGGGCCGGCAGACTGCCCAGGGACTTGAAGACTCCAGGTGTGTGAAAGGGATTCCACATCAGTGAGAGCACAAGGCCCACGCATACGCCTCTCTCCCCCATCACTCTAAGACGTTCACATGCTGGGCTGGAGGGGACCTCAGGAGTCGCCACGCCTGAGCCCCCACAGGGTGGACACTTTACATTTGTCCTGAGTGACCAGGCTGCTGCCCTGCTGCTGGACAGGCCCCATCCCCTCCTACAGTGCGCCAAGTGGAGAGCGGCTTCCTGGCCCCTGACGCCGACCCCACTGTGGCCCTGAAAGGAGCTCGGCCCGGAGAGCACTTACTGAGTGTTCTGCAGAATCGTCTGAACGAACACCGGGCTCGTCTCCATAGAGGCCGTGACAAGGGACGTCAGCAGGGACCAGTACCAGATGGCAGAAGCGTCTGACACCGAGACCCCGCCTCTGCGCACTCTCTGGAAGCCCACGGCCCTGAGCCCATGGATCCTGGTATCACAACCATCACTGAGGCAGCGCTTCACATTGATCTGGACATCTGCCAAGGACAAGCGACACACGTGGGGTCAGCGCTCCACACCCACAGCTGGGGGGTGGGGGAGCTGGCACGGGCAGTGAGCGCCCCTCCATCACCCTCTCTGTAAAGGGGCCCTGGGACCCTGACCTCCCCAGACGTGATGGGACCCAGCTTGAGCCAAGAGAGGCACTTTCAGAGGCCACCACCGGCCTCCCATAAAGCCCCAGATAAGGGAGAACCATCTTCCCTGGACAGCACTCAGGCAGCTCAAGTGCAGCCACTGCTTGGGACCCAGAAGAGCCACCAGCGAGCTCTACGCCCCCTTGAGTTCATAGGAGAGCTCGCAGTGAGGCCGAGAGCTCCCTTCCTGGGAGTGGTCACGGAGGACCCCACACACGGGGCCGATGCGCTGAGCACGTCTCAGACCCATCACGCCTGAGAACTCAGCTCCCCAACTCGGCCGCTCCCTTCCGCACACGCAGGGGCCCCCAGTCCGGGGCTGGTGGACTCACACGGCTGACTGATGTTGGCGTTTTCCAACAGCGTCACGTAGCCAGTGACGTTACTGGGGATGTGAACGTCTCGGACCTCCTGGAGATTGCCAGCACTCCTCCCCACGGCCACCGTGACCTGCTGTGGCATGTAGCTCTGGTCACTCGCTGCCACAGCGATGGACAGGTGCCTGAGGACGATGTCTGGCTTCATCTTCAAGCTGCAGGGAGACACAGAGGAGGCGTGTGAGACCAGGCGCCTCCCGCCACGCCCATGGACAAAGTCACACCCTGCTCGCGTTCCTAGTGGGAGCCGATTTAACAGGAAGCAACACTGTTCCTGGGAATTAATACTGGCGCTTCACCCGCAATGTGTGGAGGTGTTGGTGGCATGCAGTGTGTGTCTGTGCACACGCGTGTGTGTGTATGGCTGTGGGGGAGGACACCACGTCCACCTCACACACCAAAAGCCCCTCCTCCGAGGCAGGGGCCGTGGGCCGCCCAGCACCTCCCCGGGGTCGTCCGCTGCATCGGATCCCTTCCCTGATGGACGCCAGACCCACGTTCTCAAACAACCCTTCTCTCCCAGAACCGACTGAACCTAGCCCAGCTGGTCTTCCTGATGGTCCCCCAGTAACCGTGTCAGCGCCCTGCCAAAGGGAGGTGGCCACCCTCAGGTGGCTTGGGCTGGCCCCTCTCTGGGGCTTCCTTTCTTTAACTGTAGAAGGAGGCGGAGGACAGAAGCTGGAATGAGGCACCAGGGAGAGGCCAGTCGGCCCAAAGCACGCCGACCAGGACCGCTCCAGCTTGGGGAGAGCCTCACGGGACAAGGTGACGCTCCGGGACCCTGGCTCTCCTCTCCAAAGGCCTACTAAGCGCATCAGACCCATCAGAGGTGGGCCGGGCGCTCCAGCTATAGCCCCCACAATACACTGGAGGAGCCCCATCCCCCCCAGCCAGAGCCGGCCATCAGAGGTGGGCAGAGGAGGATTCTCACAGGGGAATCGGCGACAAAGGTGGCATTCAAACGCGGGTCCTCAGGTTCCCAATGCCCCCCGAGGGGTGGCCTAGGTCTAAGGTCACCTCTGGGGTTCTTGGGAGAGGCTGAGGCTAGCAGCTCTGAAGGATGCGGCAGCCAAACTCACCCTCACTCCAGGGGGCTTCTCGCTGCCACACCCCAAGCCCGCCTCCATACAGCACTCACCGAATCCAGTGGGAGCGGGCACTGCCGTCAGACTGCCAGTAGGACGACGTCTCTCCGTTGGTCATCTTGTCAACGTCGGCAGAGTTGGACGATGCCTCGATGTACGCATAGCACTTGGCGATGGCCTTGAGCTCCTCTGACTGCTGGCTGCCGTTCAGCTCTCCTGGGCCCTCTGCGAAGGGAAGCGCGGCTCTGGCCATTGGGGCGGCCCCAGTCCCACTGCACTAGGCCTGCCTGTTCTGGGTCCCACGCCCTCCCGCAGGCACTGCAGCTCTCTCTCCCTCAGTTCAGCTTCCCCAAACCGAGAGGTGGCTAGGGGGCGCCCCAGTGCAGAATGCCGGGCCTGGGCTCAAGAAGACCCGCGACCTAACCCAGTCTCAGACAACGGGGAGCCACTCTGCGGGGAAAAATGGGGTTAAGAGCAGCACCTTCCCCCCCTAGCCCCGCCCATTCCTGCACCTCTGCTCAAGCCTTCACAGGATCCCCTCTCTGCTCACAGAGTCCCAGGCCTGTGGCCTCAAACGCCTCTCTGCCGAGCGTGTCACCTGTCACCATCCCAGAACAAGCCACCCCACCTGGGCCGGGCTTCAGAGAGCCGCACAAAGCTCTCAGGATTCTGCGGCTTCACCAGAGCATCACAACCCCCACGAACATGGTCAGCCGCCCTCGGCAGCATCGAGGGCCGCAGGAGCCGCGCACAGGCCCACAGGAGCCACGCACAGGCCCGCCAGCCCCTCTGCGCCAGCCTGTCCTTTCCTGCCAAGTCTCCTGCCAGGCCCTCACCCTTGTCCTTCTGCACCAGCTGCTCCAGAGACTCTCTCAGCACGGATGACCTCATGGCGCACACAGTGTGGCAGTGATCCAAGAGCGGGTACGGAAGCGCCAGGCTCGCTACTCGCTTCTGGTGAAGAAATCGCAAGATCATGGAAGAGTAGACCCCTAGGCTCTCCTTGGACTCAGAAAAGATGTCGATGAAGCCTGCAGACAACAAAGGGACAGTCCCCAAGGGGCTGGGGCTCTGGGCCTGCCCCCAGCCGCACTGAGAAGCCCATCTGACTTCAGATGCTGCCTGCCTCTGTGGCCCAGGACAGTCAGCAGCCTCTTTGCAGTCAGTTTTCTCACCCAGGAAATGGCCTCAATGGCCCCAGTGACCCACCCCTCCACCCCCAGGCTGCTATGAGAGAATCTGTGACGTTTCTGGGGATTTGCTTCACCTCAGTCGTGTCTGACTCTGTGACCCATGTGGGGTTTTCTTGGTAAAGACACTGGAGAGTTTGTCATTTCCTTCTGCAGCTCATTTTACAGGTAAGAAACTGAGGCAAACAAGGTGAAGTGACTTGCCCAGGGTCACCCAGCTAGGAAGTATCCGAGGCTGGATTTGAACTCAGGTCTTGCTAACTCCAGGCCCTCCACTGAACCACTCAGCTGCCCTAAGAACATGCAGAGAGCACTTTCTCTGCCTCCAAGTACTGGAGAAATGTCGTTGGAAATAAACCCAAGATTGGAACTTGAGAAGTTCCCTCAAGAAAGACCCTGGGAGAGAGACGCCTCGGCTGTCCACGAAGGAGGACAGGAAAGCCTCGGGCCCTGGGGCCAACACCCTCAGCATCCTGGCTCCCTTAAAGCACTATCCTTGGCCTGGATGGGGATGGGTCATCCCGGCCACAAGGACCCTGGCAACGCACGCGTCCAGAGGCCACATGGCGTATATGATCACAGCTACAGGAGGGCGGGGGAGCCCCGAGAGAAGGCCCCAAGCAGAAGGGGCCTCCGCGAGAGGCAGCATCCCCCACCCCGCCCCGGTCGCCTGGCTGGCGGCCCTGCAGGCAGAGGCAGGCGAGCCTCAAGCTCCAGCATGATACGGCACAGCCCAGGGGCTCATCCCTTCCAGAGCACGGGGAGGCAACATGTGGAGCCGGTCAGTCTCATCAGCCAGCCTCACCAGGGACCAGGGAGCAGGCCTGCAGCTTCCTGGTGACGTAGCTCAGCTCCCCGTGAAGGCTGGTGCCCCGGGAGCTCTTCAGCGTCTCCAGCATCTTCTCCACGTCCACTGTACTCTTCCACTCAATGTCAAAGTGGGCATAGATCTACGGAGCAGACAGAGAGAAGACCCAGCTGCGTGAGCAGGAAAACACACGCCCCCCTTCTGGACCAAGGGGGGCTGCATGCTGACACCTCCGCCCCCCTGAGGGCTGCTGACAGCAGCAGCAGGAAACAAGCATCTGACATGAGCCTGGGCTTGGGGGTAGGGGAAGGATAGGGAGAAAGAGGGAAAAGAAGGAGGGAGAGAGAGACAGAGAGAGAAAGAGGGGAGAGGAAGGAGGGAGAGATGGGGGAGAGAGAGGGAGGGACCCAGAGGAAGAAAGAAGGAAGAGAGGAAGGAGGGATAAAGAGATAGAGAGACAGAGGGGAGAAGAAGGAAGGAGAGAGAGGAAGGAGGGAGAGACAGAGAGGAAGAGGGGAGAGAGGAAGGAGGGAGAGAGAGACAGAGATAGGAAGAGGGGAAAGGAAGGAGGGAGAGAGAGAGACAGAGAGAGCAAGAGGGGAGAGGAAGGAGGGAGAGATGGGGAAGAGAGAGGGAGGGACCCAGAGGAAGAAAGAAGGAAGAGAGGAAGGAGGGATAAAGAGATAGAGAGAGACAGAGGGGAGAAGAAGGAAGGAGAGAGAGGAAGGAGGGAGAGACAGAGAGGAAGAGGGGAGAGAGGAAGGAGGGAGAGAGAGAGACAGAGATAGGAAGAGGGGAGAGAGGAAGGAGGGAGAGAGAGACAGAGAGAAAAAGAGAGGAGAGAGGAAGGAGGGAGAGAGACAGAGAGAGAAAGAGGGGAGAGAGGAAGGAGGGAGGGAGAATGAGATGAGGGTGCCTGACAGTCTGCAGACCCTTCCCAGGGGCTGGCAGACACTCATATAGCAAGTTCTCCCAACAACCCTGTGAAGTGGGTTGCATCTCACTGCACAGGCGAGGACACCGAGGCTGGCTCAGAAGTGAGTTGCTCAGGGTCACCAGCTCCTAAGCTGCTGAGGGCAGGATTAGAACTCAACACTTCTTGGCTTCTGCCCCCTCTGCACCCCTATCACCTGTCAAGGCCAAGCAGCCTCTCTTGTGACTTCATACCTGCTATCCAAGGCGTCAGGCTGGACCTCTCTCATCCTCCCTCTGCCTCGGGGTCCTGAGTCACCACCTTCCCTGCCCCTGCCTCCAGGACCACCCCCCCCCCATTCCCTTCCCCTCTGAGTCCATGAGCATAGGGCCCTCGTCACCGGCCTCTACTTCCCTGGCCCCCGTTCAAGGCTGAGCAGCGCAGCTCCCATTACTGAGCCTTTCTCAGACCCCAGCCTCCTGGAAACGCCCCTCTGCCCTCGTCACACAGACGGGGCCCCCTGCCCCAATCTCCTCCCCAGCAGGGCAGCCCTTTTTTAACATGGACCAAGGAGAAAAAGCAAGACCGTAGAAAGTACAGGTGCTGTCCCCAGGCCGCTGATGGGGGGCGGGAGAGGCTCTGAGCCCCGCCCTGGGCGCTCGGCCACCTTCCTGGATGTCTCAGACCCTGACCGCCGCAGAGGGCGCCTCTGCCCGTCTGCCGCGTCTGCACAGAACGCCCTTCCTCTCACACACGTGCAGCCCTCACAAACGTCACTGGCGTGGAGAGGACAGTCACACACCGGACAGTGCCATAAAGGAGACCCAGGCACGCGGCCGTAGGTGTCAGCGGACAGAACCAGCGCCCTCCCTGGGGTCCCCGCTGTGTGTCCAGCCCTGCGTCACTGAGCCGAGTGCCGGGGGGCCCTCCGTGTCGCCTGCTCCCCGGCCTTCTGGCCTCAAAGGCATCCCTCTCCCGTGGCCGAAGAGGCGGCCACGGGCTCTTCTCCAAAACCGCCTTCTGCCTCTGGCCTCCAGGCACCGGCTACTGGGGACCCTGCCCTGAGAAGCTCGACACCCAACTCAAGCCTCTCCGGACTAAATCTTGTGGGGACTGTGCGGCGAGTGGCAGCCAACCGTGGCCGGAGAGAGCCCGCGGGCCGGGAGCGCAGGGCCCCGGCGGAGGCTGCCCGAAGAGGGCCGCGCCGCACAGGGCGAACGCCCAGACCACACTGCCAGGGAGGGCTGGGCGCGGGATCCCAAGCCCACGGCTGTGCCCCCGCGCTGCCTATGTCAGCAAACGGGCTGAAAAACGACCGCAGAGCCCCCCACCAGGAGCGGCTGCGCACAGGGCCTCCCCAGAAACAAGCTCAGGACAGGACGACTCCACTGGCTGCCGGCAAAGCCGCCAAGAAAAACGCAGCGGGATTTCTGGGACGAGCGCGGACCGGGCCAGCGGGGAGCCAGGGTGCGAGGCAGCGCCCACCAGAGCCCCGG